>NW_026712785.1:0-82908 GCF_030625045.1 Achroia grisella
GTACGTTATTTGAATATTCTTTATTCAAATAAATAAAGAATAAATTTGTTTTAATAAATTTATACATATAAATAAAATCGGAGTGTCTGTTTGTAATATTGAAATAACCATTTTTTATTATATACATATGAATGTAAATACGGTATATACATCAAATTATATTTTTTACAATTTTTGTCTGTCTTCTGTTTTTCCGGCTAATCTCTGAAATGGCTGGACCGATTTTGACGGGATTTTTATTGGCAGGTAGCTGATGTAATAAGGAGTAACTTAAATGTTTTTATTTAAAAAAAATAAAGTCAAATTAGAGCTAGTACATAAATATTACCCTGGTACAGCCTATAACTGGTGACCCCGTTCTTGGACAAAAACGTAAGAACCTGTTATTAATATTTTTGAAGAATAAAACTACATATAATGTTAACAATTTTACCGATATACATGAACAACATGTCCTTGGAGAAAATAAAACCTGCCGTTTCATCCGAGCTATTCAGGGTTGGACGACGCATCGCTGCCTTCAATAAAAATCATTTTATAACCCCATCAGTTTATCAGCATTTTATTTTGATGTACCTGACGGTATTTTTTTTTGGAATTTTCTAATACTATTGGCCGCAGCTGGCCTTTACAGCTTCACCGGACGATAGCGAGCGAGTGTAGATGGCACTCCAAACCAACCAAACAAAGGCCAACGCCCTCCTGACAGATACAACTTAAGTCTAAGAGCACCGCTAGAAGCTCGTACCTCGGCTCAGGCCGTCACAATTTTGATGCCAGTTTGAACTGGATGGGGGACCTGATGATAAGCGGCAACCGTAGCCTATATACATGTACTATACAGCACTACAGACACAATTTTTACTTTTACCGGTCTAAACGCTAGGGACCTGCTAAATTTCATTATTATCGGTTACGTCTTTAGTTCGTGAGAACTTCATTTCGTACAGTGTATCTTTAATGATTTCTATGTCACGTCGTGACATATCCTTTTCATATAACTACTATCTAATTCTGGTTTTCAACCATTGCTTATTTTTTAAACATAAATCACTAATAGAAAATTATTATAATTTTTTTGAGTCATAAAATCACTGATACAACTCTAATTATATGACCCCAAACCGCAGATATATATTAAAATAGAAACAATATAATCAATTGAGGAAAATAATTTTTGAAACTTATTAAAGTTATTAATATATTCATTAAATTTCATCTAGTATAGATTTCACTTGATGGGCATCAATACTCGTTCTTGTTTTTCTGTTATTATCAAATCAAATCAAATGTATTGCATCTAAACAAAATAGTACATTATACTTTACAGTTGAAATAATGGGAACACTAACTTTTATATTTTAACTAGTTTTACCGACCGCTATTTTAACCGACCCGGCTACGCTGTGGCTAAGGTTCTTGAAAAAAGCAATATTGCGACTATAAATTGAAATATAAGCTACCCTATCTTTCAAGCTGGATCAAATTGCACAAAATGTGCAAATCAAATTTTCAATCGGTTCAGTACTTTAGAAGTCCATCGCGGATAAACAACGTGATACGTAATTTTTATATATAAAGATGTGGTATTACAATTTTTTTAGTTTATAAAAGTCTCAATATTACATTATCTCACTGGTGTCCTTCAGATAATGAATACTATACAAAATAGACGAGGCAAATGTTAGGACACTTGATACGGCACGATGAATTTATGAAAGTTATTATCGAGGGAGATAGAAAGAAAGAGAGGGAGTGGAAGACCAACGCACAGCTACATGAAGCAAATGAAAGACAGATTTGGAGTCGTGTTGTATCAAGGTTTACAGAGTATGATGGAAGCAGAAGCTTAGGGTGACTTAGCGGGGCTCCGTTTAAAAATTTGTTTAGGGATCCTAACGAAGGATAAAGATTTCCCATAAAAGATAATAAAATCGCATAAAATTAAAAGAAATATTTATTAATCTCAATTATCTATCTGACTTTATTTTTTCCAAAATTTTTACAAACAATTCAAATTAAATATACATCCTTGCTTTTTTTCGGCAAACTGATTAATTAAATCATTTACCATATAGCTGATGCGGGAAAAAAAGAAATTGGTTATTTTTACTTTTGTCATTTGTGACATAAAAAAAATTGAGAAGTTACGAGTAAGTTTTGCTCACGCACGTTGGGGTCCCCGTGTCCCAGGGGCTCCATATATAGATACGGCAGATACGGCAGTAGCTACGCCCCTAGGTGGAAGATCGTGGATAGTGGCAAGAGGTCCAAAGACAAATACGTCGCTCTTGAATGATGAATGAATGAATGAATGTCCTTACTAGGTCATTATAATGGCCTGTATGAAGGACATCCAGTTATATTCTCTATGTTTAAAATTTAATTTCAACTATTCTATTAGTTCTATTAGATTCTAAAATATTATTATAACCTTATTATTGTAAAAAACTAACTTAATTCTAAGTCATTAAAAATTGTATATTTTCTCCTTTATGTAACAAATATATATATAAAAATTGTATATTTTTTCTTCACGACCAAGGGGAAGACGGTATAATGTAATCTCGGTTTTAATATCTAGTCTTTTGAATTTGCTCCAAAGTCACTGTGAGTCGATGAGGGATAAAAAGTTTCTTGTATTGGCGCATAGATGGCACCGCTTGTTTAATATTCTGATACTTGGGAATAAGGAATGCAAGCCAGCACAGTCCGACTTGATCGCGCGTTCAAGTCGGAAGGTGTCAATAGTCAACAGGACCTTAAGTAAAATACAATTTTGCCTAAAGGCTTATAATTAAATAATAACTAAAATCGGTGTAAGTACTTAAACTACTGTAATATTATTAGCAATTAGACCAAACCACAAACTTGTGATATTAATAAATTTGACTTACACAATTAACTGAATCGTCCAGAAGTTTCACATGTTTTTTGTTAAGAACTCAAATGCAAAATAATTGAACGTTAAGTTATTAGATATTAAAAATAACTTTTTGGTATTTAAACTTAAATCAAGATAATCACATTATTTTTTAAATGATTACTAGAATTTATCAAAGTTTCAATTATTATGAGGGTAACCCGCAAGCAAATTGCGGACGATACGTAACATCCGACATTTGCTTTTGACATAGATAAAATTATTTACAATTCACATACAATGACTTAATTAATAATTATTGTTAATATTTCATTCAATTTTTACTATATACAGTAATTTTAAATAATAAACATAAGTTATTAAAAAGGAGTGATAATGACACCATCTATTGAATGAAGCACAGCTAATATAATATTGAAGTGATTACGAGTGGATTTTAAGCCGCATGGTGGCTCCATCTATCGTCCTTATATTAAATATGTAATGAAAGCGATTCAGCTTCTATTAATGTTGATAATCAATATCAGATGCGTCACTCAGCTGCTTATTTTTATTTTATGATAATGAGTTAAATTTAGTTAAGTTTTATCTTATTCTGGAAACTGTGATTATAGAACAGTGCTGCAATAAATAAAAGCAAAACATATTTATTATTTTATTTATTCCATAATAATGTTATTATTCTTTCTGACAATACAATTAAATTCTAAGAATCTGCAATCCTTATACATTATATTTCTGGTAAATCTATATTAAATACTTTCCTAGCACATATATTTGCTGCAGAGGAACAAAATAAATCTTGTTTCTGTTTCATAACTCCACAGTTATTGTTAGGGGACATGAGAAGCATCTTTTGATTCTGTTTTATATTTAACTTGTTTAACCAAAGATCTCTGGTTTGTCTGTTGGCTAAAACTATAAAAATAAACAGCATGAACCCCTCAAAAGTAGCAGTGATGACAAAAAAGTAAGCGGCCACTATATTGTAAGCGAAGAAACCGAAAACCCACGGCAAGCCGAATAGAAAAACAAGCAAACAACTGACAAAAGCGAACCTTAAGGCCTCATTTGAACTTCCGAACCTCTGCACCTTCTTACAAAGGAATACAGATTGTATTATTAAAAAGAATAAAATCCAGTTTGCAAGTAACATAGCGGCAACAGGTAAATACAGCCCAAACCATAATCCATATTCTGAAGGATAGCAGAACTTCCTCTTCAAAGTTACATCTTCCATATACACCGTGTAATTTCGCCAATTGACAGATACAAGAATGCCCACTATTACAAAAGGAAATCCCCATGCAAAAGCCGATGCCTTCAAACATTTATGTGAGAGATCTTTGGCAAAAACTAAAACTAGTCTTCTATAGGACACTATAGCTGCTACTAACATCCAACAGAAAGTAGCTAATAAAGCGTAATGCAACGTTATTCCTACTATTAAGCATGAAATGAGATGACCTTTAAAATCTATAACAGCTATGGGTATAAAACACAACTTCAAAAGAAATATAGCTACACAAAGTTGAAGCCAAATTATGTTGCTATATTCTTTTCGCCATACTCGAAACATTGTAGCCGTTAATATAATAGAAAGGGTACCAAATATAGATAATGAACATCCTACTATAGATATAATTTCGAGTACCGAATCGTGGTTCGACTTTAGGTTATATGTAACAAGCACTTCCGCGAAATGCGTCAGGTGGTTACATCGGCAAGTGTCGATAGTATGTGGGTCGGTTAACTTCACATAAGTGCAGCCCTTTGTTGACCAGTATCCAGTGTTATTTTCTGCGAACTGCCAGTAGCTGCACTTGCGACTCATGCTGTTGCCTGGATCTTTCACCAACGGGCGTAGATAAATATCTATCACCTAAAAATTTACAATAACTATTTTATTGTTATATTTGCTAGAAAAGATTTTTATTTTAATGATCTCATTCAAAAACTATATTGAAAGTGTCAAGTGAAGAAGTAATATTAATTTCTCTATTTTAGATGCATTGTCTTATCCCTAATAAGAAAGGCAAAGAAATTACGTATGTCTATATCATTGTAAACTGATAATGCCAGGTCAATTTCGGCGTCATTCTGTATTTATGTTACGCTGCCTTCATATTGTATTGAATCTTTTTCTTCAATGTTTAAATAATAGTATTTAAAACTCACCTCTTCATTCTCAAAAGCCGTGATATTCTCAACATTAACACTGATTATGTTGCTATTAACTGTATTATCAGTATTTGTAGTATAGAAGGCGCGTTCGTTCAGGAATACTAGAAATCCTATACGGTGCAGTGAATTGGTTACTGACTTGGGTAAATATACGACGGTGTCAGTATTGTTTGTGAATAGCTGTGTGGAGTTCATTTCACCTGTAAGTTAATATATATTTTTTTCTGTATTAAAACTTACTTGTTACATGTCTAGTACACAGCCATAGTGTTGAAGAGCAGAACTTGTATGCGCCTAAGAAAGGACGAGACCGTAGTATCACAATTTCAATATATTAGTTGGACATGATGGTATGAGGAATTTATCATAAAAGACATTGCTAATAATGGGACTACTATCCTCATTAGTGACAGTTCATACACCCCTGTCTATGTATATTATGTAAGCATTTACAAAAAATATATATCTAAGTATTTATATCAGTAGTCTAGTACCCATAACACAAGCCCTGCTTGACTAGATGGCACTTCCTGTTCTGTCTTTATTATTATTGTTAAACGAACTTACCAACTAGGAACTGAAATGAGTCAGATGTAAAGAAATCCATGCTTGAATTTCTGACGGCGACTTTTATTCCCCTGATAGGATTGTCAGGTCCAGCATCTGCTATCAGTACTGCAATACTGTTTCGAACTATTTCGCCAGTCTTATTACCATTCAAATTAAGCCTTAAACTAAAATTATCTAACTTGTGGAGTAACTGACTCGGAATATTAAAATCCCCTTCGATTTGTAATAAATTATTCACCTGTAAGTTAAGAAATTTATATGTATAATTCATATTAGAATCTTAGTTAATTATAACAAACAAATTATCTAATTTATTAGATACATACCCGGTCAAATGTGCTATCTATTTGATTTTCCATTACTGCTAAACATAAACCATCATCTTGTAGCAGCACATCCAAATCATGTAACACTTGATCAATCTCATCTTCAGGCTGAAACATGCATCATTCATAATAAATATATATATTAACTAGCTGACCCGGCAAACGATGTTTTGCCTTAAAATAAAAAAAAAATTAGGGGTGGACTACCCCTAACATTTAAGGGGCTGAAAAATAGATGTTGGCCGATTCTCAGACCTACTCAATACGCTCGCAAAATGCATGAGAATCGGTCAAGCCGTTTCGTAGGAGTATGGGAACGAAAACTGTGACACGAGAATTTAATATATAAGATTTATGACTGAAAACATTAACTAAAATAAAAGTGTAACTCTTTCTTTATTTAAAACAATCTTTTACTTACTTTAAGATTTTTATTCATACCTTATTAAGGTGCGAAATTTTGACTGTCAATCCATCTATTTGTTATATTTTAACAATTGTCTAGTTGAACGGATGTAATAAAATTGGATGTTGCAAGAACGGAAATAAAGAGGATGGACATGTGTTATTTCTAGAAAGCAGACGAGGTCGCAGATATCTTGGAAGATAGATGTATAATGTACGCGCACCTCTGGTATTTCTCAGGGGTCCATAGGTAACCGTTTACCATGCAGGCAAATAAGCATATGAGCCGTATGCTTATTTTCGAAAATCGTAGTAAAAAAGACTACATTATATGGAATAAAATACACAGCTTCTATACTAATTAACATAAATTAAATTAAACAATTTTTTTGTTGATAACTAGCTGTTACCCGCGACTTGATCTACGTGAAATTTACATTTTTTATGAAATTAAAAAATCTAAAATAAAAGTTGCCTAAGTTACTCTGTATAATATTAACTATCTGCCAGTGAAAGTCTCATCAAAATCAGTTCAGTCGTCATAGATAAGCAAGAACAAAGAAACAGACAAAAACAATTTTAATTTTTACATGTACGTACCATACATAGTTTCATATTTAGTGAAATGCTGTTATTTTAAATTATAAATACATATATATATTCATATACTTCAATTTTACTTATTTATATACATAGACACAAATACAATATGCCATACTCACTGTCAAGGCAGATGATCTAGTTCCAATTGCATTAGTTTTTGTACGATTCTGTTTTTTCGCTATAAATTGCTCAACATTCCCAAGTTCGTATATAAGAGAGCTACTCTTAACACAGTCAGAGGCATTTCCTTCCTTTACTAATGATACACCTTCATTGAAATTCCCTACGCATTTATATGTATTACATCTGATTAAAGATGTAAAATTATCTCCAATTTCCATTTCCAATTTCGTAGACAACGGTGTTACTACATCAAGTCCATCGCAATAGTAAACTGGTTTCACAGACAGCACTTCAGCATCTTCTGTCTTAGCTATATCAAATGGTATCATATCTTCACTAATTTGTACATGGAATAGAACTGTTCGTTTGTCTATATAGATCCTTTTGAGTTTAATATTTGAAATAGTACTAGTGTCATCCAAATTTAAGTTATCTGTTTCAAGATGTTTACTCAAGTTTGTATTCTTAATACTCTCAACTCCGTTCTTGTTAACATTTCTTCTTCTAAATGAAATGGACCTTTTGAACTTTTCTTGCCAAATAGTTTTAATTTCCTCAATATCTTTAAGTGAATATTCGTTATAGAGTTTAATTTTAATTGCATATTGTTTCGCTAATAATTTCTTGTCACCAAGGAAGAGAGTTTTCTGTGTTTCAGTGACGTGGAAGTTATCGGGATCGATGTGAATGCACCAATAATAACCATTGTTTACTAATAATAGTCTATAATATATATTTGAATTACTACTATTATTAATATCTTTAAGAATATTTACTTTAGTTGGGTAGTAAGTTTCAGAGTCGGTGTAACAGTAGATATTTCTTACGTCATCCATATTGTTAACAGCTAACAATATTTGGTTTCTAAAAATAAAATAATAATAATAAATCTATTACTACCAACAATAGTACAGTGACATAGTTATAAAAAGTTTTTTATAAAATGACTGGCAATAGATATAAACTCAGCTATTGCTGGATTGATGGGCGCCTAGCACTGATTTCAATTTATACCTAGGCGGGCTTACCTAACCACATATGCTAGTGAGAAAGTATTAGAATAGAATAAGAATAGAAAATCATTTATTCAAATAAACTTACATTGAAGCACTTTTGAACAGTCACCACATTTTTTTCAATCTACCGTTGATTCGGAAAGCTGTTTCATCACAAGAAGAACGAGTAAGAAACTTGCGTGTTGCTCTTTTAAATAGTTTTATTGTTACTTTACATTTGTTTTAAGTTGAAGTGTGTGAATACCAATTAGCACTAATTCAATTAAATACTCAAATAGAAAAAATATTAAATATACAACCAACTGGTTAAACAACTAAATAAGAGGAAATCAGTCGTAGTGATTAGAACAGACCAGTCCCTATATATTTTACTGTAAATAGATAAAATTTGAGATTATGTCAGATACTTTTTAAGTTTTGTTACAGAATTATACTTTATTACTGGATGACAAACATATAACTAAACATAAACTACAAAACATTAAGATGTTACGGGTACAAACCCCTAAATCCATACAACTACCCACTAGTAGTGACACAATCGGCATGGTTACAGCTATTGTTCTTGAAAAGGAAGAAAAGTATCCCATACTTTCCAAGAGTAAATGACTTAAAAGAACGGCATGCAAGAGGTACGAGAATACAAATGGATGGACTCTCTAGATTTAGTCGCGCATCCGAATAGGTTAATATAGTTATAAGTCGAATCAATCGAGAGTCTTAATTGTAATTAGAATTAAATAAATATGTTAATTGAACTTTCTTTGGTTTTCAATCTTTCAAATTAAACAAATAAAAATGTATTACCATCATCGTTTACAACCGAGTTACCAGAGGGAGACTTTGATCTGTCATCTACGTGGTTACCTCTATCTTACCAACGTCTGTTATATTATTATTAAAGCCATCAAAAGCTCAGATAAATGGTTACCTGATAGTGAAATCAGTAGAGTACCTAGAATCCTTAAGAATAGCAATGCGAAAAATATTTATGTTTAATATTTCAAGTGTCATATTTACGTCACATCATCTTAACGCCAACTAACGAAAGGTGGTAGTAAATCTATACATATAAATAAAATTGGAGTGTCTATTTGTAACATCGAAATAACCGTTTTTTACTACATGCATATGAATATAAATACGGTACATACACACCAAAAAACTACTTTTTATAATTTTTGTCGGTCTGTTTGTTCTGGCTAATCTCTGAAAAGGCTGGACAGATTTTAGGGGATTTTGGCAGGTAGCTGATGTATTAAGGAGCAACTTAGGCTACTTTTATTTTAGAAAAATAAAGTTAAATTCCACGCGGACGATGTCGTGTGTACAGCTAGTAAATAATATATTCAAACCAACATATGATACAGTGAAACCAGTATACTCTAATCATTAAGTAGTTGGCGTTAAGAAGATGTCATGGATCAAGGGGCTACCCCTTTGCCACTTGATCCATGACTGACATGACATGATTGTTAGTAATCTGAACAGATGACTCATTGCTAACAATGTACCATGCTAGTTCTAACAGAAAACCAACGTGATATATTGGTCAATTGTTGATGATGAGCTAACTGACATGATGTTTATCTTATCGTTCACTGGTGCCCCGCCAGCATAAACCGTTAGTGCAGGCGGACCACCACTCCATTATCATCCATTAAAAAAATACATTTTTTATTTATTATTTTCTTATATTCTATTTATTATAATAATAATACTATTTAATCCAAACGCCTGCCTAAATCAGATAATCTGTAGTAATGTAATATAGCTATAAAAAAACAAAAGGCAGTCTGCTTTTAGGAAATATTAAAATATTGTAGAATCGTCACGTTACGTTTTTACTTGATAATATATTGTTTTAAAATCAGTTAATCTACTTACGTGTGATTGATGAGTTCCATTAATATATTTCTTTGCTGTATTGGACGTTCACAAATTATATTATTAAAAATGAAAGAACTATTGATAAGTTTCCAAGTTTCATTTTGAATCGCCATAAATACAATATCGTTATTATTCAACACCGGAACTAGATCAGGTTTCTGAAACAATTTGTACTTAGTGTGAGTTAAAAAAATAATCAGTTTTTTATTACAAAATGAAATAAATTTAAAAAGCAAACGCACTTCTTCGAAATTGTCATCAGCTACATGTTTATGTTTTTTCCTTTCACGATTCCAAATCATACCCAATGGATATATCGGTGTGCTTGCATTTGTTTTATTGAACAGATGAAAGTTAGAATACTGCCATCCTCTAGATAGCAATGCTCCACCATATTTAGCACAAAGTTTTTGCGACTGTTTCCACGTTGCTTCTATATGTTCTTCTTTTTCATTTGTTACATCAAATACACATAATTCTATAGGACTATTGAATCTTTGATACAGCTGGTAATCCTGATCGCAGCCTGTTTGATTTGTTTCTTCTTTTACGTCATATGGCTTCACTATACAATATCTATAATGCTTTTCATCGCATCCTACTGCTGTAAATAGTCCAAGTTTATTTACAATTAGACATGTTTCTTGATATATATCTAAATCTGGATAATATGTTACATTATCGATTATTGTATCTTCATATTTATTAAGTGCTGTACTAATAAATGGTCCTCCTGGATATAATGATTTGTATTCAGCCCACACCTCATCCAATCCATCAGGCTCATCGTCATCTATTTCAGTTTCATCAATATTTAGACTGCGATACAGTTTCGACGAATACAAATTCCCGTCACAATTTTTAAATATATTTGCGAATGTTTCCAATTTTCGTTTGTAGCATACATAGTGTCCACTGTTTTCATTGTAGGTTATTTTAAATCCAATCGGACACAACACTGTTTCAGATTTCTTAGCTTCTAGAATACATGTTAAATACAAATATATGTAAAGCACATAAGCGGTAATTAGACGTTGGAAATGCATTTGAAATAGAAAACGGCAAACATCGCTTGCTCTGTAATATATCCATACTTATCTTATCACAGAGATCATAATAAACAATAGAACATGACCACTTACTTAATCGAGCTAAAATTTGACATTGTCTAAACAGTTACTAAAAGTATAATTATGTATACTGTTGATATTTATCTAGAAAACTTTAGATTATTTATTTATTTCACTTGCAATAAGTATTATTTGAGCGAATTGGTACCAAATGATTTGCTATGGTAACTTCTAAGTCGGGTCGGAATTGTTTAAAAAATATAGAATATGTAATAAACCAAATTGATACATGAGGCCACTGATGGCTCGCCCCCAATATTTTCGGTTAAATGTAACTCTAGAATATCTATACCAAGCTAAAGCCAACTACAAAAAACTAACCGCAAAATATTTCATAGATTTAATTGTAAAAAATTATATACAATAGCAATGCCGAGAATTTAGTAGTATATATTTTTCCCTTTTGCATTGTTTGTTTATTTCATAAGTATTTTATCAAATCTTAATACAAGCAATACAAGAGATCGCTTAGCGATATTGCTACGTTTTGTTAATTACTTGCAAGTATTCAGAGTAACGACGTGCTTCTGTTCAACAACTAACAACCTAGTTGTTTTTAGTGCAAGTAATGCTAAATATTATTTTTGATCGCTTTACTTTTTTCAACTTTATCTGATATTTTACGTTTTGTGGCGTATACCATATAAGGAACAGGACATTGTTGACTACATCCGGTCTAAAAGTAACCTGACATTGAAGGTGACGCAGCTGGAATCGAGTCACAACGCGAGCTTCAAAGCGTTCGTGGCCCGGGTCCCCACCAACATGCTGCCCACCTTCATGAAGGAGGACTACTGGCCGACGGGGGTGGTCTATCGGCGCTACCGTGGCAGATTGCCGTCGTCAGTGCCGTGACCATAGAGACAATTTTATTTACATATTTTATTATTATTTCTTATGTATGTTAGTCTATAAGGTATTTATAATATGAGCCATGTAGCCTGAATTAAATAAATAAATAAAATAAAAAGTATACCACTAATCTGCCAAAACAGTGGTTATGTACTTATTGTAGTCCTTTTCATTTATATGATAGGTGTTGTTTTATTTTCATCTATTACCATTTCATAATTTGCGGACAGTTCTACAGGTATTCAATGGCAGTTATTATTATTACTAGCTGTGCCCGCGGATTCACCTACATTAAATTTCAATAAAAAATTTAGACTATGTCTGTAAAATGTATTCTGATGTATAAGCTATACAGGTATATAGCTGTAAAAACATAATCTGATGCATAAGTTATATTATTATAAAGTTTCAACATAATCCGTTTAGTAGTTTTTGCGTGAAAGATTAACAAACATCTATACTCACAAACTTTCGCGTTTATAATATTAATTAATAAGATTAACAAACTGATATCTGCAAATAAAATTCCACAACATTGGCATCTGTAATTAATACAATTTAATATAGTAATCAATAAAAGTGTGTACCTATAAGATATACATATAAATATGATTACGATTTATGATTCGTGGAATTGATTAACTTTTATCAAGTATACTAAGTACCACTAGTACTTACGTACTTCAGTAATTTTGATGTAGATAAAAGTTAATTTAAAATTATACATATTAATTAAACAGAATTAAATAATATGACATGGGTTTTTTGAACTTTAGTTACGTTGAAAATTTCTGAACGAACACCGTTTGACAGGTACGAACAGTTTGTATGGGAAAATAAAATTTTTGTCCATCCATCCAGATGTAAGACGCGAAAGTTTGTATGATGGATAAGATTATCCATCATACAAACTTTCGCGTAAGATTGATTATATAACATATACACGCGGGAGCAACTCAGTAATGATTTCAATCTATCTCTCACGTCTATATCTCACGCCAAAACTACCGAACCTATTTAAATGAAATTTGGTACACAGATAGTGTAGACCCTGAGAAACGACGTAGGCTACTTTTTAATGTGAAAAAAGGATTGTAAGGGTTTGAAAGGGGAGTTGAAAATTTATACGGAAAAATCGACAGTTTTAAACCTAGCTAGCTTGAAACTTACATATTTGTTGATCAAATATAAATAAATATGAAATTCAAAGTTTGTAAAAATTTTACCCTTAAAGGGGTAAAATAAAATGGAAAATGATGTAAGTTTTATGGAAATTCGTCATATTTCAAGCTTGGACTTTGGCTTTTATTGGGTTAGATTATAAAATATTTTTTAATATTTGATCAAGATCACTGTTTTACGGACGAAGTCGTGGGTATAGCCAGTTATAAATTAATCCCATCAAAAACATAAATGTGAAATGATAGCCGAGTTTAATATTATGATATATGCCTTGATTGTTGACTTCTACGACAAAAGAGATGAGATCTAAATGGGTGCCAAGTTCAATGGTCTGTCCTGAAATGTATTTATAACAATATAAAATATCATTTCTTCTTATAACTTAGGATAATATACTGTAGCCTAAGTTCCAACTTGGCCAGTTCTCATATACCAATTATTACTTTCGATTGCTAGTTACTACTAATATTAAAATAGGAACCGACAAGTAACATGTTTAGAACTTGCGAAGGCTACAGTATATTTCGCATTTTTTCCTTTATATTCACCTAATTACCTATCTGCATGCCAAATTTGAACTTCCTAGGTCATCTGGAAGTGGGTTATAATTTTGATCTATAGTTGATCAGTGATAAAAATGACGATTTTTGGACATTAATATCTAAATAACCGTTTGAGATATGTTTATGAGATTTGGAACACATATTTATCTCGCAAGTCTCAATATATGAACCAAATTTGACAGGTTTGTGTGAAAGAGTTTTTGAGTTATGAGGGGGTCAAAAGTGGCTCCAAATGGTTCGTGTAAATATACACACGGTGCTGCTTGCCAGTTTACTTGAAACTCGGCTTGACACGCTACCGCGTGTCTAGATACTCATTTCAGGACTCAAATCTAGTACCATATTTATTACAGACAATTATAAAAAGGTAGTGTATATTTTCGCTGTATACGTGTTAACTTATTGTAATATATGAACCGTGTAAATTCATATACAAAATATCTTTATTCATGTAGGTCTATTAAAGACTCTTATGATAAAATCAAATCTACCGTCAGTTTGGAATGATTTCGAGACGAGAAGAACTGACATGAAACTCAGCTCGTATATATACATGTTTACAATAATACAGAGTCATTTAAATTCAAATTTTGGAGAATAGAGTGACCAGCAGCATATGTTATTGCAAAGGCAAAAAGTCTAATCAGTGTTCCTAACCTGTACTTTAGGAATTAGACATATAAACTCATTTATGGCTCGTACTTTAACGTTATTACGTCGGATTAACGATCATTGAATTGGAATTTTAATTTAATTTAATTTCTCTTGATAATGCATCTTGATATGTATATCAAAAGGTAATTATGATTCAATTGATAAAAAAATTACAATAATAAATTATTTATATCATTTTTTTACCTTAACAGTGGCAATGCAATTAACAAGTATAAAAAACAGTAAGCGTCTATGATAAATATGAAATGTCTTTACACAATTCTAAACGAAACCTTTTTTTAAACATTATTTATATCTGGATCATAACACGAATAATTTTACGGTAATTATGAAGGGAGGAATTTACCTCCCTTGCCAGGAATTGTTCTACATCCGTTCAATAGAGTTTGGTGTGTGATCTCCACTTGAATCCCTTTTTTTATCTATCTACCTACTATTCTAATGCTGTTAACCGTAGCTAACATTTACAAATTCACAAAATGATAGAGTGCGCTCTGGCACTTGTCCTCTATCGTTAGATCGATTTAAAAAAGGATTCCAAGTAAAAAAGGTTTATTGTAATACTTTTTTTAACTTTCGTGGTTAATACAAATTATTAGTATCGAGTCTTAACCCCAATGATTTTATAATAAACTAGCTTTTGCCCGCGGCTTCGCTCGCGTTAATTTATCCTCTTAGGGGTGGAATTTATCAAAATCCTTTCTTAGAAGATGCCTACGTCATAGTAGCTTTATGCATGCAAAGTCTCAGCCCGATCGGTTTAAAATTGACAAAGTTTCATATGAACTTTCATCCTCTATTTTATCCCTTTGGGGGTAGAATTAATCAAAATCCTTTCTTAGCGGATGCCTACGTCATAACATCTACCTGCATGCCAAATATCAGCCCAATCCGTCCAGTGGTTTGGGCTGTGCGTTGATAGATCAATACGTCAGACACCTTTGAGTTATATATAATTAGACATTACGTTTCAATTAGGTTTCGCTAACCGTGATCACGAGCTGACTGGAGTATAGCGATGGAATGTCGGTAGGTGCCCGCAATTTTCTCAACTACCGTCACTAGATTGTCCAACAAAAGATCAAGACACAGCACTCGTGGTATACGTACACTTATTGACTGTTGCTGTGGAACTTTGGTTTGAACTTATTCAATAATAATATATTTTTATTTTAATTTAACTTACATACTTATTATCACTACACTACATACACACACACACACATACACACACAATAATTTTAACCCGTTGTACCTATGTTAATATCCGACTAACTATAAAAATATAGCATCTGGGAATTAGATCAGTTCATCGTAGCACTGCCTTACTGCGTAGAAAGGGTATTTTGTTTACTGAAAATAATTATTTATATCTACAATATGTATTTGTATAAATATCGTTGATATTTGAATAATAAGTAGATACAACGGTTTATATATGCACATATTTATATAATCTATGTCGTTTGTCTTACTATATACAGATATAATACCTTAAATTATTTTTAGAATAATTTGTACAAATTACATACTTATACTAATTACACCCATATAATCGTTCAAGGTATAATAAAAACTGTATTTATAAGGCTAGCCTTATAAACACATTTTTTAAAGAAGAACGAAAGACGCGAAGATATTGACGTATAATTGATGTTTATATAAACTTATAAACATTATTAAAAGTTCGTCTTGTTACTACTGTCATGTTATCAGCTTAGATTTAACTAAGAGGATACAAGAAAGTAGGTATGTACTAATTTTACTGTAATACTTAGATAATACGTATTTTCAAGATGTATCTCGAAAACATTATTTTAAAGACTTAACTTGACAATATACAGTCCTCGAAAATATTGCTTTAAGATAGTACTAGATCTTATTAATAATAAAGAATAATAATAATAATTAATATGTACAATATTACTTTAAATATTTAACCTACATTACTATATGTAACTTAGATATTTTATTTTATATTTATTCAGTGATTACAATAAATAATAACACAACATAAATAACAACAGATCTCTTTATGTCTTCTTTCTGTGCATATAATAATTGTTGAAGAGAGAGCTTCATTAGAAGACACTTTCTCTCTTTTTCTCAGTTCACGCCGTTTGTTTTGCAGAGTAGTTGAGACGTGGTAAGTTGGAATAATAAATAATGGTATATGGGACTCTATATCTATGTACATAAGTAAAAACACAGGTAGCACCGAATACTATATAACGACAGTTTTACCTTTCATACCATGTGATAACAATATTGTGCTCGGTAATGTTAATTGTAAAAGGTAATGGTAAACATTACCATTTGATACAAATTAAAAAATAATTTATTCATGTAGGACATTTTAGCCGCTTATGAATGTAATTTTCTTATTGTATTATAATTTTTCCCTACCGTCCGTTTTTTATTTCCGAGCACAATATTGTTATGACTTGGTTCACTATAGATGCCATAGTACACTTTACGAAACATGGCAAAATGAGGATTTATACGCTCCCTGTACGAAAATAAATTAATTTGTTTATTAATCTGTCAGTCTGTCTCTTTGTACTAGCTAATCTCTCCAAAATCTAGACCAATTTTGTCGGGACTTTAAATCGCAGGTCACTCGCATTTTATAAGGAATAATTTGAGCTACATTTATTTAATAACATTTATTAAAAACAAATTCGCGCGATTGAAGTCGCTGGTAGCTAATCTAGTTTAAACTAATAATACGAAGATCACAGAATGACAGTTTAAATACAGAATTATAAATGTTACATTTAACGTAGATATACATATATACAAAGAAACTGAATTATTTATATATACAATTACACTCATACAAAATATATAAGAGCAGAAAAACAAGAGGGATCGACTCTTATAACTCAGCCTGGCTTAAAACTAAGTTATAACGAAATTGAGAACGTTTTAAAGAAAAATGTATGTAATATAAATGCTACAGAAACATATATTACAAATCAAGAAATCATATACAATGGATACACTATTTTAAATCACATGTTAATTATAGCTACGTCGCAGCTGTCTTGAAGGTGGTTGGTTACTAGCGTATGATTTTATACTCAATTTATAAAGCCATAGATCTCTTGTACCCTTAACCCCAAACACTAATATAATAAACAGAATAAAGCATTTAATAGACACCGTTATAGTAAACATATAGGCTAGTACAAGATTGTTAGCGAAAAATCCAAATATCCAGGGTACACTATAAATAATAACAAATACAAACGCCAAACGTGAACTTCTAATTGATTCTTGAGCATTACTATTTGTCTCAATATGCCCATTCTTAGACACAACACCTACCACATAAAAGAATAAAATAACATTTATCAATAACACCACAGCCATTGGTATATAAACTGATAGTAACAACCCTAAACCAGATGGATAACAGAATCTTCCTATTGGTGTCTTCTCTTCAAAAAGGTCTATATACGGTTCCGTAGCCGCTATTGCATATATACCAATCAGTATTATTGGAAATCCCCAGGAGAAAATAGAAGCTACTGCAATGCTATGAGATGAACGACTAGAGTATACAACTAAATCTCTACATGAGTTTATAGCCGCCACAAATATCCAACAGAATGAGACCAATACCGAATAATGAAGAAAGACACCAGTAACTAAACATGATGTACTATATTCTATATATCTAACGGAAACAGTGACCAAAAAGCAAACAGACATAATGAATAAAGAAACAGTCAAATGAGTCCAAACTTGATTGTTACTATCAGATCTCCAGACTCTGAATAAAATTCCTGTAAACACAATAATGATAGCCCCAAAAATAGATAAACTGCTACCGGTTATTGATAAAATTCTTAATGCATTATCATCAGTTTCAGAAAACGAAGGTAATGCTACCAAAATTTCAGCGTAATGTCCTATACGTTCGCATTTACACGTGTCTAATTGGGCTGAGTTCTGTGAGGAGATAAACGTACAACCCTCCTGCGACCAATGTCCCGTAGCATCGTCCAGGTACTCCCAATAACCACAAGATCGTCTTCTATTTCTTTCTGGGACTATTGAAGGCTTCAGATGAATGTCTACTACCTGCCAAACAAAAGTAAAAAAATATTATGTTTTTTTTTCTCTTTATTTTGCCAACAAATAGTCGTTATAAAAACATATAAATATACAAATAAAAGTAATTTTTACAATAGCCATTGAGTGCCGAAAATTTTTTTCTTAATTTTATTGAGCCTAGTGGACTAAAATAAAAACAAAACAATACAACTACAAAGAAAATTAATAAGAAAAAAGAAATAAGACTGTTTTGTTAAAATGAAATCACAAATTTCTTTCTTTCTTTCTCTATTCTTTCAAAGGGCAAAAGCATAACGACACATTGGTGGTCTAGCGATACAGCATGTTGCGGGTAAATGAATACGATGTTGTTGGTCGAGACAATATATATTATAGATGATAATAGACTGACTGTATGTACATAAGAATATTGATCTTATATACTAAATGACAATAGGAATATGTAAGGTGGGGTGACACAGTTTAGACACGGCAGTTCTTAGTATACAATGTTGGATTTGTCTTACTAGACATTATTAAATGTAATTATTATTTTGATGTATGTAGGTAACTGTGTCCCATACAGCACACTATCCTACTTTGTGTCCTATAGGTCTTTGTTTTGAATATTTTGGGTGTCTCTCTGTGTATATTAAAAACCGCAAATCATGTTTTGATCGTTAGGTATAGACATTTCTACCACCAGCAGCAGCTTGCAGTTCTTGGTTCAGTTTAAATACTGTATTGGGGTAATACAATTACAATAGTAACCCAGTGTAATTCACACAGCGCTATCTAGTTTCAACCTAAGCAGAGCTTGTATTTGTATATATGGACAAACTGGCTTATACCACTTTGCATCAGATGGGCAATAAGCTTATTTACTATTCCAATTTCATTAAAAAACAATGTATGATGCAATATAAGAAATAGAAATAATGTTTATTCAAATAAACTTAATATGAGGACTTTTAAATTGACCAAAACTACTGAACGGATTTTGATGACACATTACAGTAATATAGCTTAGACAAGTAGTAAAAGTAGGGCAGGTCAGCTAGTATCTAACATTTATAAACTTACCTCTCCATTCATTACTCGGGTCGGTTCCCGAATATTAACATTAACCACTCGGCTGTTAATTGCTAACTCCCCATCGTAAGGTAAGGCATTGCCATCGGAAAATAATAGAAAACTTATACGTTTTGGGCCATCCAATAGTGATTCCGGGAGATTCACGACAACTTCATTTAAATTTGAATCTAATATGTCTTCGGTGACGTTACCTGTATTAAAAAAAACAATTCCAATTAATTGTATGTAGTCAATTGTGATGATGATGATGATGACTGGGATAATTACCGTGAAAGTAGTATTTAAGCGTGTCGAAAATTCTGCCTTTTATTTATTTATTTACATCATTGTAAGCGAACACTTTCCCAATATGCTCGCTTAGGAAGATTACATGAACAATTAAAAGGAAACAATCCAAACTTTATACACTTCTTAAATAATCTACTACCATCCTACGAAAATCCTGATAATTACATATCGATGTGTCTAGGTCTGGAAATCGATATAATGTGCATTATAACAAAACCGTAAAATCGTAGAGTAGACTCAGTACAACAGAAATAGGATTCAATTTGTCCAGGTCTGTTCTTCTCCATGAAAAATCAAATAAGTATCGTGCTTGCACATAATTATTGGGCGCTCGCATAAATATTTTGGCTTTACAATACTTATTTGACCATGTTTTGGTATCCAAAATAAATGTGTATAAAAGTTTTCAGCTCAATTGTTAAGGATAACTATAGAAAAAGTCAGTTGCAAAATTTAAACCGAACAAGCGTACAAATGACGGAAATTCTATCTTGTAAAATTTCAAAATACTTACCGTTTAAAAACTTCAATTCCTTATCATTGAAGTTTTGACCCTCTGCTGATACTGTGAGTCCTCTCACAGAGTAATCAGAGTTAGCATCGGCCACCATCAACGCTATGTTACTCTTCACTATCATATCAGAATTGGAGGACTCGAGATTCACACTGGAGCCAAGTCTTTCGAGCAACTGTATTAGCTCACCGGGGAATGCTTCCGTTTCTCCACTGAGAAGATCCTCGATCTATAAAATAACAATAAATTATTATTATAATGTACACTAGCTGTGTCGAACTAGTCTAATACTGTTAGCCGCTTCAGCCTCCAACCTTTACAGCTTCATGGAACGATAGGAAACGAGTGCAGATGGCACGCTCGGAAGGACTTATAGACCGAAGGCTGAAGACCAGTTCCCGCCTGACGGATACGACTTTAGTCTTAGGGCATTGCTAGGTGTTCACATCTCAGCTCACACCGTCGTCCAATCGATCTCCGTTTGAATTGAATGCTGATCGATCGGAGGGTACCAGATTTGAATTTTCATTAAAAGTAAAATTGAAATTAAATGTCTTCCTCTTATGCACGTCATTTTTTTAGAACTACCCCCTACTGTCCATTATGTTATATAAGTTACTCCAGAATATTTGTATACGGTATGCGTCATCAAGTATACGTTTACCAAAACTCTCTCACCTCTTTCAGCCACCAAGTTGTGTGTTTTGGTTATAGGGTCAGAGTAATCAGTGAAATTATAGGACAAAAGGCATAGCTGCAATAGCAACGCATCAGTATGACCTGACAACATGATGTCCGTGATTACAGCTGTTCATGTATATGAGTGACGGTTACCGCTTATAATCATTGTCATTAGAATTACGTCTAATAACAAATTTAATCGAAATCGGTACAGTAGTATAGTTTTTAAATCGAAACAATGTATCCAACTTAATGGAACAGATTAAGGATTGACTACAGGTTGTGGTTTCAAATTTAAATGCAAATCTGATAGAAAACACACATGAACCTCAACACACTCTGGTTGTGTTCAATTCTTTTGTGTTGCCTATCAGAATGTGGATTTTCATATATCATAAAATTGTATGATAGCGGTTAGTTTGAAATTTTCAAAAGGCGATTTAAACGATTATTATCTCTCACAATATTGACGTAATTGTTATCTTTCACAATCTAATCAACAAAAATCAGTAGTCTTTTGTACATTTTTTATAAACACGTCATTTCAGGATGTTTGTGAAATACCACAAAAATGTTTTTTTTTGTATTTACACTACAGTTTCATTCCTATTAATTTACAAACAGTGTTAATAAGTATAATAAAAAACCTACCTGATCAAATATCTGATCGACATCTTCTATATGTATGGGGTCAGTTCCGTTCAGCATATTCTCAAGATCATTTATAATGTCCTCTACCTGTATAAGTGTAATTTAATTATTATATTACATAACAAAAACAAATCACGACATAAAATTAGTCTCTTCATTTCACACAGGAAGCGTGAAATAATATATGGACAAACAGGCACGTCGATCTTTTGA
This sequence comes from Achroia grisella, assembly GCF_030625045.1. NCBI lineage: Eukaryota > Metazoa > Arthropoda > Insecta > Lepidoptera > Pyralidae > Achroia > Achroia grisella. The sequence goes on from NW_026712785.1 coordinate 21,908, forward strand.
CTTATCTAAAGTCAAAAGTTAAATTGTAGGCTGTAAATCTCATTCTTCTATTCTTTGAAAAATCGAGAAGTTAATGACATTCTGAAATCTGTCTCAACTCTTTTTTGAAATATCAAGATGTTAATGTTTAACTAAAACCTGTCTCCACTAATCTTATTTAAACAATGAAAAAGAGGTATAGAAATAATCGAGGAGACGTAATATACATAAGTCATTTTAATGAGTTGTTTTGACCGGCCTATTCCTGTCACTATATAGCTATTTCGTAAATTATGCTCCAGTTTGTAGGACTCTGGAATAGTAACAAATGAGCAGTATCATGGTCATTGCTTGATGCTCGTGCCATTGTTTCTCTATGAAAGCCACAGTTACCACTGTCCATATACGCGGTTCCATGACTTATTTCCTATTTTAGTTACATAGAAAAAAGTTTGTTCTATAATACCTGCGGTGGAGGTATCGATCCACTAGATTCATCATCGTCAGTAACTCCAGAGAATATGGCGTCGAATGTATCTGCAACAGTTATATCGGTTATATTTTGTTGATTGTATCTTGAAATAGAAAGAGAATCTGAAAACTGTGATCGGTACAGCCTATGCTGTAAATAATATAATTGACGTAGTGGAGTAACCTGAAACAGTCATGCTCGCTATAAAGTTCAAACTTGTGGCGGCGTGGTGGGCCGGGTCGATGTGCTCCCTCAAATATGGTTGAGTACAATGATGGCTGGCTCATACGTCATACTCGTGAACGGGTGCTGCTTGTGGGGACTGGTCTGTTCAGGTTGTGAACACTGATTAAATTTTTTGTTCTTTGCGATAGCATATGCTGGTGGTCACTCTATTCTCCCAAATTTGAATTTTAATAACTGTATTTATCATAAACATGTTCCACTATTATTTGAAAAAAATTACGAGCTGAGTTTCTTGTCAGTTCTTCTCATCTCGATATCATTCCGAACTGACGGTAGATTTGACATATCATAAGAGTCTGTAATAGACCTACATGAATAAAGATATTTTGAATTTGAATTTGAAAATTTGAATCTTTATTGGAACTTAATACAAGCACTTTTGAATAGTCATATAATACTTCTTCGATTCTACCGCTCATTCGCAAATCAGATTCATCACAAGGACAAGAAAGAAATTTAATAGTTACTCTTTTAAATAAATGTTGCTCAGCATTACATATTAAAGATTTTGTGCGAATACAAACTGCTAACTAGCAGTCAATCTTGCTATTAAAATAAATAAATACTACTAATTGAGTAACAAAATAAATCAGTCATAGTTAACAGTGCAGACCAGTCCCTACAAGCATCACGCGTTCACGAATACAACGGCTAGGCCAGGCATCGTTGCACTGTATCATATTTTAGAGAGCCCAATGACCCAGCCCACGGCACTGTCGTGGAAGACCCTGTTCTCTTTCAATTTTATCGTATTACCTTTTGCGCTTTCTTTTATATTCATTCATACTCATCGAGATGTTAATAAGTTAATCACTACTTTTATCACCATATCGTCTTTAAGACATTCCATCCAACTCTTTTTATATCTTCTTCTACCCTTACATTCATTCAAATTTTTAAACACCTTCTGTCAAACATTCTCCTTTGTTCCTGCGCATTATACCGTTATACATCCATACCAAGACAAAACGTTACTTTTGAGTTCCTCAAATGTGTACATCTGTGTCTTTATCTTATCCATGCTTGTCATACCACACATCCATCTCAATATTCACATTTCGTCGTCTTTCATTCATCATCTTTGGTTTCTAATTATGATAGATTTTCTAATTAGATAATATTCAAATAAACACTATGTAATTCTTTCTGATTCTTCAAGCGTGCTATTAAGATTATTTATTTATAATATTATACCTGATTTTTTTGCTGCGACTTTTTGCACGACGTGTATATCTGATAAATCACCCAAATTGGAGATTTTGCTGTTGTTCACTATCAATAACTCATCGTATTCCATATACTAAAACAATACATTATATTAATACAGTATTCAAAGAAAAAAGATAATAGTAAGAACCTATTACGACATAGTACTTTATAGTATTCCAATATATTGAACACAAAAACTCTTGACTTTAAATCTAACATCAGATAACTTTGAGTCTTAATTAACATTTCTGACTGACATTCCAATAACGATAACGGCCAAAACAAACCAAATTCATCAGAAATCGGTCGGCTTACTGGCAAATCACAACTTAGTACTAAGCAACTGTAACAAATACCTATACATTTTTTTGTAAATGTATACATAATATACATAAAAAATACCCAACCAACTATATTCATGAATAGAAATGTATGTACCGTACTAGGAAGCGAACCTGCGACCATCGGAGGTAATCCGATAAACAACCGAACCCCCTTCCAATTCCCGTTTGAATTACGATAACCTGAGCCGTGATTCGAACCCATAGCATCGGTGCCCTCGGACTAAAGTCGTATCCGTCGGGTGAGAGTTTCTTGAGAGTCTCGTGAGAGCCTTCAGCCGCTCCATAAGTCCTTCCGCTGGTTTGGAGTGCCATCTACATTCGCTCTCTATCGTCCGGTGAAGCTGTAAAGGCCAGGTGAGGCCAACAGCATTACAGTAGCCCGAAAAAAAACTGCGGTTATTGAAATTGCTTAAGAAAATTCTGCAAATCAAGTGTTCTTTTCGAATTTAGATTAGAATAGAATTGCTATCATTAAAGTAAATTTATATTTAGCCTCACCACAGATAACATAATATTACATAGCCTTACTAATATAATAAATGTGAAAGAAGGGATGTTTGTTGCACTTTCACGCAAAAACTACTGAACCATCATCATGAAATTTTGAACACATGTTCTTGAAGGTACAAGACTATATAAATCGACGACCTCGGTGGTATAGCGGTCTAGCACACCGCTTTACGTCCGATGGTCGCGGGTTCGATTCCTCGCACGGCACAAACATTTGTATTCATGAGTATGATTGTTTGTATCGATCTGGGTGTTTTCCATGTATAATATGTATGTATTTACGAAAAAAAATATCTATGTACTTGTATCAGTTATCTAGTACCCATAACACAAGCTTTAGGTAGCTTAACGTGGGTCTAGATGGCGCTGTGTGAATTGTCCTGAGATAAAAAAAAATATATATAACATAGGATACTTTTTATTAAAATATATATATATATATTTTATAAATGCAAAAAAATAAAATATCAACATTTTGCTACTTTAGCGTCATCTAGCAGTTGGTAATGAAGTTGTAATGAATCAGCGGCATCCAGTAATGAAATTATACGAGCGAAGCCGCGGGTAAAAGCTAGTTTCTATATAAAGTATACAATGTTTTCAGTTTCATAGTTAACATTACAATACTGTATTGTAAATTTTAACATATGTGTAATACTGTATTGTAAATATTTACATGTGTGTAATACTATATTGTAATTTTTTACATACGTCTGTATCGGACCAAGCCAGATCCTTATTACAATCTTTGTCTTCCATGAGACCGCTTCCGTGTTGCACTATTGGACATTCTATCTTTACTGTTTCATTTTTTGCATTTGTATGAACACATAATATGAGAGTGAACATAAAATAGCAGTAAAGTTTCCGTTGGACCGGCATCTGAAACGAAATTATTATATTGCTTAATGAATTTTTTGACGGCCTCGGTGGTCTAGAGGTAAACGACACCACTTTTCTTCCGATGATCGAGGGTTCGATTCCTCGCACGGCACAAAAATTTGTATTCATAAATAAGATTGTTGCTTGTATTTGCGAAAAAAAATCTATGTATTTGTATCACTTATCTAGTACCCATAATACAGGCTTTAGCTAGCTTAACTTGGATCTAGGTGGCGCTGTGGTAATTGTTCAGGATTATGCATTATATATTTATTTATTTATAGAACAAGTATTCAGTACGGAAACCTGACCACTGCTACCGGAAGCGTTGTGACCTTACGCACTAGCGATCAAACTCCAACCCTTATCAGATCTACACCTATATAGAGACACGTGTTTCGCCTCTAAACGAGGCTTTATCAGAAAATTAATAGAGTTTGGTTATAGTTTGGAAACTTAATGTAATTAAAATATTGCGACGAAACTACGATACCGAATGTCAAATTAAATTATTGTACATAGATATTAAAATTACATTTAATGAGATGACTTATTTTATGCATCTATTACATGCACATGCACATGAACGAAATTATATGCATCTATATTTTAATCGACTATATTGAATATTATACTATAAATAAATTTATATATATTACATGAATTATATTTTAAATCAACTAAAAAAGGTGAGATTGCTATTTTTTTTTTTGTTTTTTAACAATTCACACAGCGCCATCTAGCCCAAGCTATGCTGGGTACTAAACAAGTGATATAAATACTTAAATACCTTTTTTCAGCAAATACATACATAATATATATAGAAAATACCGAGACACATACAATCATACTTATCAATACAAAAATTTGTACCGCTCGAGGAATTTAACCCGCGACTATCGAAAGTAAATACGGTATACCTAAAATGGTACACCACCGAGACCGTTAGTTGAATACGACTTTAAATCATACATTTTCTTTTAATTTAAATATTCTTTATTGCACTTAAATAAATTTTTTAGATACATAATTTAAAATTAACAAAGGAGGACTTAACTCTAGAAGAGATCTCTTCCAGTCGACTCAATACAGCTTGGCATAGAAAGTATTGACGACCTCGGTTGTCTAGCGGTCTAGCACACCGTATTACGTTCGATGGTCGCGGGTTCGATTCCTCGCACGGCACAAACGTTTGTATTCATGAGTATGATTGTTTGGATCGGTCTGGGTGTTTTCTATGTATAATATGTATTTACGAAAAAAAAATATCTATGTATTTGTATCAGTTATCCAGTACCCATAACACAAGCTTTAGCTAGCTTAACCTGGGTCTAGATGGCGCTGTGTGAATTGTCCTGAGATTATTATAGATTATTATTTTTAATATTTTTATACATCTTCGCTAAAGTACCCGTAGGTATTATAAATTACTTTAATATATATTTATCATTCATGTTAATTGCAGTCTAATTGAGTCACGACTGAAGTTGTTTTTATGGAATTAATTCAGTAATTATCTTTATCAGTCACTTTTATATTTTTATTATCTATTATGAACAGGGAAGGACAAGTACATTTATAATTTAGTCAACTGGCAATGATCTCGACTGAATTTCTTTCTTTATAATTAAACAAACATGTGGCGAATTTGATGACAAACTATTGGCATCAGATTGCAACACTAAAAACAATGATATCACATTTTTGTACTGATCATTTTTTCAAAAAAGTAAAGACGAAAATTCTATGAACTAAATTGCAACTAAACTAATCATTATTTATATTATAAATGCGAAATTACCTATGTCTGTCTGTCTCGCTTTCATGCCAAAACTAATAAACCGATGTAAATTAAATTTGGTACACGGATAGTCCAGAGCCTGAGGAAGGACCTAGGCTACTTTTTAATCCAAAACAATGGTTGTAAGGGTTTCTTATTTACGCAGATGAAGTTGTAGTTTCATCTAGTAGTTTCAATATATTTTTTTACAAGTCGACTTATATATGCCGATGTTAAACATTAAAAAATACAGCCAAATTGAGTATCTCCTCCTTTTTTGAGGTTGGTTAAAAATGTTGTGTTGTATTACGGCTGATTATTGTAAAGTGCGGTTTAGCACATCGAAGCGCACTTCCAAAGGTCGCGGGTACGATTTCTCGCACGGTACAAACATTTGCGTTCATAAGTATGATTGTTTATATCGGTCTGGATGTTCTCTATGTATATAAAAAAATGTGTTTATATCAGTTGTCTAGTACCCATAACACAAGCTCTGCTTAGCTTGGGACTAGATGACGCTGTGGGAATTGTCCTGATGTATTATTATTATTATAAAGAAATTTTAAACCTGAAGGTAAGTTCTATAACAGTAATAATTGCATAATATAATAATAATATAAAAATAAATAAATATTTATTAATAATTCCACATATACAATTATAATAAGATACAACATGTACCCCGTTTAAAAAGTGTAGAAATTTGGCAGATAACACATTCCACCTTTTGAAATTGAATTATATATAAAAATCGACATCACAGAAGACCGAAGAGCTGGCAGCTACCTTGGACAAAGAATTAGTCTAGCTATTCAAAGAGGGAACGCTGCCAGTATCTTCGGAACGTTGCCTAAAGGGACCCCTTTTAATAATATATTTTAGTCATCATATTATATATTTTTTAAGCTTTTTAATTTTAGGTTCTTAATTGTACAATTAGGTTATGTAAATACTAGTAACAAATTAAAATTATTATAATTAAATATATTATAATATTATAATTTTGGAAATAGTTTTCAAAAGTTATGCATGATATAAGCTATGGAAGAGGAGCTTCCTGGCACAGGCATCTCTATGCTTATAAGGAGTCTCCAACAACTATAGAATGTAGATAAAATTGTGTTACCTAAATAAAGAATTTTGGATACTAATGTCACAAAACCTAAACATCCGTACATCTGTCAGTAACATCTTCCTTAAAAGAGCGACCATAATAGATCTATACAGGTCGCAGTGTTACAGGTCTTAGCACATGATAATAGCCCAAAAACCTCAATAAAAAAATATCAAATTACCAGTCCTAACACGAAAAATATATAAAAATACCAATGATCAGTCAAACACGAGAAAAATACTACAGAATTACAACATCTTTCTTAATAATAGAATCATCATTATCATCATCATCGCAGTCGGGAAGACGTCCACTGCTGGACATAGGCCTCCAGCAAGGTGGACTGACGATCTGGTCAAGATCGGTGGGAGGCATTGGATGCGAGCAGCGCAGGACCGATCGTCATGGAGATCTTTGGGGGTGGCCTATGTCCAGCAATAATAGAATATAAAGAAAAAAAAGGTACAACATGATGATTAAAATTTAAAATAAATTACCAACTGACATAAATATGCAACATTTTAGACTTTTAAATGTAGACTTTATAATTGGTTATTGGAAAAATGTTTTTATAGTATTAAGGATTTTTTTGACGTATAAAATAATTTTATTTGTTGTCAAACAAACAATTTAATTTAATTATAGCAATTATTAAAAAAAATCGATTCTTAAAAATAATAATGTATATAAATTTTGCATGTGTGTATGCAGGCTGAATACTTTGCACGAATAATCATATTGTAAGACCTACTTGTAACACTATTCTGCAAACAAATAAACATATAAATAATACTTTAGAAGTTCAAGTTCAAGCACACGATTGACATCCCTTACCTTATTATCGGTCAATAAATTGAAACAGTGTATTGTATAGTGTCATTTTGTGTGTGTAAAAATTAAGTTATGCATGCTGTGTCTATCATCAAATATGTGTTACTTAAATAGTTTGTTTTATGTGTATTAAGTTATGTACTATGTAAGACATCCAGTTTTGTAGACCTAATAAATAAAAAAAAAATAATAATACTCACATTTAAGGCTTTAAAAATCACTATAACTTAAAGAGTAGAATACCAAAAAAACTGATGTATCACTAAAACTAAATAATGTACACTGTCACAATTTTATAAACATTTTAATATCAGTCGCACAAAACATACACATCGCAAAATACACTTTTACTAGAATTAATTAGTATCACTCAATGTTCTCGAATGGTAATCATAAAACTGCATTAGTGGGATATATACGCACAATAAAACAAATTTGAGTCGTAAATACTATAGATACTATACTAAGAATACAGAAATAGATCCATCCGAACCGTACCGCAGCAAGTGAACGTAATGAAATAATTGCATTCCATATAATTCGAGTAAATCGATAAATATTAATTGATTTGCCTATCTTTTTAATAAATTTGCTTTTGATTGCGCACACGCTGTTCGGTTATCTACTTTATCTATTGCTATTAAAAAATTGAGTCGATGGTAGAAAGGTGAATATTTGGATTTGTACATATTTATGCAAGAGGGGAAAACCAAGGCATAACAACATCAAACATATTTTTGAAAAAATAGTTTCATATCAATATTTAAAGAGCCTGATGGAAGATCGTGGAAAGTGGCACGAGTTCCATCGAAAAGAGCCTGGCTCTTAAATTATAAATGAATGACATATTATTAATTAAAAGAAATTTAGGCGGAGCATCCTTATTACTTAAGGGTATGAAAAATAGTTTACACAGACCTACTGAATATACTTACAAAATATCATAAAAATCGGTCATGCCATTTCCGAGGAGTTTTGTTACAAACACCGTGACACGAGAATTCTATATATGTATTATTGAAGAAATAAAGTGGTTTATTCCTATGAAATTCGTTATTACAATGGAATTATTTATTCAACTGGAAAATGTACACTTTTTTATAACATTTCAAAGGAAAGGAGTATGCGGCTGACTTTAGTATAATGAATATTACCGCACTTGTGTAACTAAATTGTGTAAGTTTATGTAAGTATTACACAAACTGACACAATTTTTAAAGTGTAGATTCATCTGACCAGAGAGAATTTTTTGGATGAATTGGAAATTTTCAGTATGCCTCCGTACAATTATTCTACAAAATGAAATCCTTTCGGGATAATATCGAGGAAGAAGAATTTGAACTCGTTGTACGTGGAACGGATGCATTTCGGATCTTTGTAAAATACGATGTGCTGTGCTTTTGGATACTAACTGGTGTCAGCCTGGCAGCGTAGCCATTTGCTTGGTATGGCGACTATCTGTTTCATTCGCATGCGTTTAAACGACGCATCTCCGTCTCACTGCGTGGCACACTATCTGCCTCGCTCGCTCACGGCAAACATGTCCACTACCATCTCTCTCATCATTTTGCCGTAAAATTAAGAACCTACCAAGAGCTTGTGCGAATACGAAACAAATTGAACAAGTAAAATGGGTTAGGAAAAATCGGGTTACTTGAGGTTTCTATTTTTTTTTCTCGTTTTTTTAGTATAAAACTAACAAGTATTGTACATTTACAATCCTGTCCAAAATGTCCCGTCAAAATTGGTCCAGCCATTTCAGAGATTAGCCGGAACAAACTGACAGACAGAACGATAAAATTAGTAAAAAATGATATTTTGGTGTATGTACCGTATTTATATTCATATGCATTTAGTAAAAGACGGTTATTTCAATATTACAAACAAACACTCCAATTTTATTTATATGTATAGATGTATAGATAATGGGAGTACTACATTTTTATTTATAAATAACTACGAAATAAAAATAATGTAAAATTTGTTTATATTTTCTTAACCATTTCCTTCGATTGTTCTCTCAAATAAGTTTTCCTTTTAAAAATACTAAAAATCATTCTTTCTTTTTTAATAATTAATTGTCACTATACGATCTGCGCTATAGCATGGTACGGGTGAGTTTCGTTAATGTTACGTTTCACTTTTAAAAGTTGCCGCGATTTACAAATTATGACTTAGTATTACATTCGTAATATATTAAGTCATTAATAACTGTATTAACTTATATGCAGTAATTGTTAAATGTAAAACTAGTAACTGTCACCCGCAAGATAATACAGCGTGTATAGTGAGACGAAATAATTTACGATTGGATAGCGCGCGTTCTCAGGCGGGCTATCCGCGCTAAGCACAAGTCCAACATTGGCAGGGGCCGGGGACTGACTGACTTGGTCTAACTCTCATACAAAACAACTTGTGAGCAAGAGATTTTTTGTGGAAAAACACTTTATCTTGTTTAAAATAAAAACTATTGGTTATTATATATATCTGAATGACTCTATTTAAGAGTGTATTTAGTATAATGTACATTGGAAAATTCGAGTTTTAAATCAGTCCCGTTTACATATAGAAATTAAAAATGTATTTTATAAGACCAATCTTTGAGATTTTTTTCTCTACTACAAAAGTTAATCAATCATGTAACGAGAACTGTAAATATGATGTCAATGTATTAAAAAAGAAAGTAAGATTTTAAGTAAGTAATGTAAAGTAAAGAAGTTAGAAAAGTAAAGATGTCAAAGATGTGAAAAATGAAATAGCTAAATATCAGCCCCGAAGGATTTGTAATTACTGAGAAAAATTGAGGTTTCTTAGGTCAATATTTGCGAGGCGCCGTCTTAAATAACTGGTCGCGTCTTTATAACCGTTTCGATACTCAACCTAATAAAGTATACAAAAACATGGCAACACAACCATTAAGAAAGTGTTGCCATACACGTACAATTAGAAAAACTTTATTGTGCAGTCCCTTAGACTTTATTCTAGCTCTGAGCAGTCAATAAGATTTGAAAACATTGATATAGTATATAAATTTGCATCTCAATACAAACATTTAGGTACAAATTACAAGAAACAAACTTAAATAATATAATAAATGCTACATTGCTAAATAAAAATTATATATACTTACATAACTGACTTTCAGCTACAACCGTGAGAATAAGTTACTAAAAATGATTTAATATTGATTAATATAACAAAAAACAACGAGATATAATTGAATTAAATATTAGCATTATAAAATTACGAACAAATATTAAGTAACAATAACAAGCTTAATTCTATATTTATAACGTTAACTCTAGAGTACAAATTGTGCATATTAAAGTTATTAATAAAAATCAACAACACTTAACAACACTTAAACTATTATGACTGGAATTATTTACATTAGTTTATATTATTTGTTACTTCTAATAATACTATACGTATTTGAAAGCAGATCTTTTTGCCTCTTTCTTGAAAATACTTACCGGCTACGATTATTACAATTAAATTGTGACATATTATTATTGTATTTACTGTATATTGGTTTATTTTTATACAAGCATTAGTTCTTCTTAGATCTATGTTTTAACAAGGTAGATAAATGTTTCTATAAATAAGTTTATACTAGTACATTCATTATTAAATATAATTCATTGATTATAATTTAAGTATTAATAAAACGATGAAGTAAGATGTCTAGAATGTTGAGAGTTGTGTGTAGAATCTGATTTTAATTTCAATTTATGAAGCCAAAGGTCTCTCGTATCTTTATCACCACATACTACAAATATAAACAGAATGAAACATTGTATAGTGACTGTGATAGTAAATAGATAGGCTGTGACAATATTGTAAGCGAAAATGCCAAATACCCAGGCCAAACTGAACAGAATGACAAGGCCAAATCCTATGCGAGAACTTTTAATGGCTTTCTTAGCATTTTCTTCATTCGGAATATAGACGCTTCTGGAAATGTATCCGACTATGTAGAAGAACAGAATGACATTAGCCAACAATATGACACCTATGGGTGTATATACTGATAACCATAAACCAAGTCCCGACGGATAGCAGAAACTTCCACTAGGTGTCATTTCTGCAAAACGCATCGCATACGGTTCTTCAGCTGCTAATGCATATATCATCATTAATACTACAGGTACTCCCCAAGAAAAACTTGACGCTACTGTCATCTTTCGCGTATTTTCATGTCTTGAAATTATAACTAAGTCTCTGTATGCTATTACAGCCACTACTAATATCCAACAAAATGAGGCCAGTACAGAGTAATGCATAAATATACCAGTGAGTAAACATGATACACTATATTCGACGTATCTTACAGAAGCAGTGACTATGAAGCAAACGGATAATATAAATAACGCAATGCTGAGCTGAACCCAAACTTGATTACGGAAAGTTAATCTCCATGATCTGAACAATAAAGCTGTAATTACAATAAATATAGCACCAATAATAGATAAACTGCTACCAGTTAAAGTAATAGCTTGTAATGCATTCTCGTTAGATTTAGAAAATGTTGGTTGCGATGTCACAATTTGTGCAAATCGTCCAATCCGATCGCATCTACACGTGTCTAAAACTGTTGGATTATCTGATGGAATAAAGGTACAGCCTTCCTGCGACCAATATCCAGTGCTGTCCTCTTGATACTCCCAATAACCGCAAGATCGCCTCCTGTCTTGTTCAGGGAGATGCAAAGGACTCAAATGTATGTCTACCAACTGTGAAAAGAGAATAACAAATATTATCACAAGTTGTCAGTAGGAGATAACCGTCTCCTAAATACGCAAACAGAATAGAATAATCGGGGACATAACATTATAATATGATGATGCTAGTACCACAATTTTTTTTCGGACTATTCTAATAATGTTGGCCTCGGCTGGCCTTCATAGCTTCAGCGGACGATAAGTACAGATGGCACTCCAAACCCACGGAAGAACTTATGGAGCGGCTGAAGGTCAACTCTCACCTGACGGATACTATACGATAAACTTTAGTCTGAGGGCACCGGTAGGGGCTCAGGCCGTCGTAATTTCGATCCCCGTCTGAATTGGACGGGGTATCGATCGGAGGGGGATACCACTAATGCATTGCCCCTTTGACCAAAATATGTTTAACAAAACAAGCTACTTAGCGGCTGAAATATGTGAGACATAGTTACCTAGTTAGTACTTTGTACAGGTTACAACGATAATTACATTTTATATCACTGTGTAATCTTATTGCGGATCCGGTATGTGGGGTCTGATCTGTTCGGGTTACAAACACTGATTTGACTATTTGCTTTTGCAATAGCATTTGCTGGTGGTCACTCTATTCTCCCAAATTTAAATTTAAAAATTAATATGTATTATTGTAAACATGTCCAACGTTTATTTGAAAATAATACGAGCTGAGTTTCTTGTCAGTTATTCTCATCTCGAAATCATTCTGAACCGACGGTAGATTTGACACATCATAAGAGTCTGTAATAGACCTACATGAATAAAGATATTTTGATAATACAAAAAGCTACGCTATTAGCAGTCAGTAGGAGCAGAGCTGGAAAGAAAACTGTTAACAAAAAAAATATTAATAATTTAATTTACCTCTCCATTTCTGGTCTGGGGTAAATCCATAATATTGACACTGACCACTCGGCTGTTAATGGTAAACTCGTCTTCACGGGGGAAGGCGTTACCATTGTATAATACCACAAAACTTATATGTCTCCGTGTACTTAATAGCGACGGTGCCAGATTCACTACGACTTCGTGTATATCTGAATCTAATATAGCTGCGTTGACTTCATCTGTGTTAAAAAAAAACATTATTGTTACTATAATTTTAATTAGATGATGAGGAAATTATCAAACATAATACATATCTTAAGTTTCGAGAGACATACTTTTAGTATGTCTCTCGAAAGTTTGTCCATTTTTAAAATTCTTTGAAATTACTACTGGTTGGTAGTACACTAAATCCATTTCTATTACCGAAAAACTTGTAAAAACTAGTAACGCTAAATTTTTATTGACCACATTCATGCATATAGCGTATGGCCTCTATAATAATAATAATACTCATGAACAAAAATGTTTGTACTGTGCAAAGAATCAAACCCGCAATCATAGAAAGTAAGAGAAAGTAAGGCGGTATACTAAACCGCTAGACCATCGAGTATTTCAAACCAATTAAGGATATTTTAATTATTAGCAATAAAAATATGATCAAAGATAATAAGTAATATTTAACTTTATAAAGATGCTTTAGCATCTAAACAAAACATATCATGTTCACACAAAAATATTTGAATCAACGCTACCTCGTAAGAAGTCCAACTGTTTGCCCATAAAACCATCGTTTTCTGATTCTATTGTAAGCCCTCTTACAGGATTTGAATCGGGATCAGCATCAGCCACCATTAATGCTATATTATTCCTTATTAGCCTATCAGTTTCAAAGTCTTGAACATATATTCTAGATCCAAGTACATCGAGCAAATGTAGAATTCTAGCGGGGAACACTTCTTCACCAATACTCAAATGACGATCAATCTACCAAATAAATTTTAATTTTATCATTAAAGTAAGTATTGCACTTAGTTCTCTTCCTGAAGTATCATCATCTGCTTCTTCCTTATCCCATATATTTAGGGTCGGCATATGATTTTCTCTTCCATTCATCCCTGTTCGCAGTCATATCGTTATTTACTCAACCTTTTTTACCATATCATCTTTCACACCGTCCATCCATCTTTTTTCGGCCTCCCTCTGCCCTAATAACCATCCACATTCATGTGTCACCACATCACCATCTTTAAAACTTTCTCAGTAGTAATTTATATTTTCTTTATTATAATAACTATTGAACGCAGTTCTCTCATTGCTAGTCCTTTTTTAGTTCATAGTGTTCTTTTACAAATTTTATCATTATTTAGTATATTTTTGGATTTTTAATGAATGATTATGGAATGGTACATCTGACTGCGCTAACGGTTTATGCTAGCGGGACACCAGTTGAGGATGATAAGATGAGCTTGAGATCAGATCAGTTGGCCCATCGTAACAAATTCACCAGGAATTAATCACTATGATTTCCAGAGGGCACTGCGTGGAGAATTATATTGACAGCGATGGAATAATTAGTTCACGTTACCCCTCTATTTAATGTAATAATTAATTGTTTTCTAAAGACTTCAAAATGTACAATATATATGTTTTGAATTCTTTCGAATTTTTTTTATAGAATTTTTCGGAAAAATTTTACCATGGAAAAAAATTTGCCTGCTTTAAACACTATAAATTGGTCACATTATATTTGGGCTTTAAGATTTAATTATTGCAAACTTTAAACCTAAATAATTGTATACTCATTGAGACTAAAACTTCAAATACCTGATCGAATATAGGTTCAGCTTGGTCGATGTATATTTGGTCTGTAGTATTCAGCAGATTCCCCAGGTCTTCTAAAATTTGCTCTAAATCCGTCTAAAACATAATAACAAAAACAAATCAATATTCAAGAAACGTAATCAATGTGACAGTTTTCTCATAAACAGCAATAATGTTAATAATAATGATATATGGAGAAATACAGATTTCTCCGATCGATCCCCCGTCTAATTCAAACTGAGATCAAAATTACGACGGCCTAATCCGAGGTTCCAACCCTTAGCGGTGCCCTCAGCCTAAAGTCATATCTGTCAGCCAGGTGTTGGCCTTCACCCACTCCATAAGTCCTTCCGTGGGTTTGGAGTGCCATCTGCACTCGCCCCCTATCGTATCATCGCTGAAGTTGTAAAGGCAAAAAGTAGTTCGAAAAAAAACAAATGAATTAGTTGATTTTTACAACAAAGGATACTGATCTAATGCTAAGAGCATTGCCATGGCCTTTACCAATAATAACAGATCTATGAATTCAAGAAAAGGATAAAAATGTACTACGAGTGTCATACTGAATCTGAATTCGAAATAAAAAAAGTAGAGACTGAATCACAATTTCAGATTATATTCAGCGTAAGATATAAAGGACCGGAAGACGTAGCGTGGGATGGCCTCCAGCAAGGTGGACCGACTACCTGGTCAAGATCGCTGGAAGGCATTGGATGCGAGCAGCGCAGGACCGATCGTCGTGGAGATCTTTGCCTATGTCCAGCAGTGGACGTCTTCCGGGCTGCGATGATGATGATGATGATGATGAAGATATAAAGGTTTGTACTTTGTAAAATACGAGTATTTTCTGTTTGTAGATCTTTGTCGGTTGAGTATCTCAGCAGACGAATTTTTACAAAGTTTATTATGGTGAGAACGATAGCTAATAAACAAGATATATTTATGTATATATACGAGTGTATACTGAGATTGACGGCCACGGTGGTCTAGTGGTTTAGCACACCTCTTTAATTGCGATGATCGCGAGTTCGATTCCTTGCAGGACACAAAAATTTCATGAGTATAATTGTTTGTATAGGTCTAGGTGTTTTCTATGAAATGTACATATGTATTTGTATCAATTCTCTAGTATCCGTAACACAAGCTTTAGCTAGCTTAACTTGGGTCTAGATGGCGTTGTATGAATTGTCGTGAGATTATTATTATTATATTAGATATACTATTATACTATTTTAATAAACATTCGTTATACCTCTGGTGAAGATGTAGCACTGGTTGTTCCGGTCGATGTTTCTGCAATTAAATAACACACCATTGAAAGTAGCCTAAGTTACTCCTTATTACTTCAGCTATCTGTCAAAAAAAGTCCCGTCAAAATCGTTCCAGCCATTTCAGAGATTAGCCGGAACAAACAGACAGACAGACAGACAAAAATTGTAAAAATATTGTTTTGGTGTATGTACCGTATTTATATTCATATGCATGTAGTAAAAAACGGTTATTCCAATATTACAAACAGACACTCTAATTTTATTTATATGTATAGATTTACATATTGAAATATAACGCGTGAAACCGTGGGCACGGCTTGATAATAAATAAATGCAATTTCTCATATTCGTACCTGGCGGCTCGACGGTCGTGGTATCGGGTGGTGGTAGAACTGAAATCATGATATACAGACAGTAAAATAACTTGATTTGCTCTACATGTTGTTCGCACTGATCGGAGTAGGCAGACCTCTTTAGGATGGACCTCAAACATTGATGTTAATATGGATAACCATTCATAGACCATTGATTTTATTTGTTTCAATAAGTAAATTATTGTTTAAACGTGTTGGTAATTTTAATTGACGTGACGACCTCGGTGGTCTCGCGGTCTAGCACACCGCTTTACGACCGATGGTCGCGGGTTCGATTCCTCGCACGGCACAAGCATTTGTATTCATGAGTATGATCGTTTGTATCGGTCTGGGTGTTTTCTATGTATAATATGTATGTATTTACTAAAAAAATCTATGTATTTGTATCTGTTATCTAGTACCCATAACACAAGCTTTAGCTAGTTTAACTTGGGTCTAGATGGCGCTGTGTGAATTGTCCAGAGATTATTATTATTTTAGATAAATACAAATAGTTTGTTCTTCTCAATCATATTTTGATTTTTGAGGCACAAATAATTTATAATTGTAAATTGTAATAATTTCGTTCTTATACAACTTCAGAGTGTAAATGTTAAATGATTGTTGATTCTTGTATAAATATAAGAAATTGTTACATTATTAAAATATATGTGGTTTAATAAATCAAGTATCTATCTATTTACTTATAGGAAGTATCTGTTTTCTTAAAAAACAAATCTTGTGAGTCGGGGAATATTATTCTATCATATGGCAAGTACATAAAATAGCTCTAGGTTCTCACTGATCTTAGAGATAAGATTAGATTAGTAATCTAATCTTATCTCTAAGACCACAACAGTACAAAATATTTAATAACTATACTCTATTACATTTATATTTAAAAATATAATATGACGGACAGTTTTTTTAAATGAAATCAAATGCATCCAATCAAAATAACTTTATTCATGGAGATCTATTATGATTAGTGGTCGTATTAGTTCAAATTCGACCATAATTAAATTACTAATAACGAACATTATTAAATTGCCATTAATTGCCATATTGCCATTATTGTCAAAGACTGTACTTCTATAATCACAGGTACTGGCTATAAACAAAAGAGTATATATAAATACAAATCTATAGTAGTGTCTGCAAAGTTTTTTTATTGATGTAATATATGATGGTATAGGTATTTTATATGAATAATTTAAAAAATATTTGCATTCCTGATTACTTTTCTATATCTAAATATATATAACTCAAAGGTGACTGACATAGTGATCTATCAATGCACAGCCCAAACCACTGGACGGATCGGGCTGATATTTGGCATGCAGGTAGATGTTATAACGTTGGCATCCGCTAAGAATTTTGATTAATTATACCCCGAAGGGAATAAAATAGGGGATGAAAGTTTATATGAAACTTTGTCAATTTTAAACCGATCGGGCTGAGACATTGCATGCATAAATCTACTATGACGTAGGCATCCCCTAAGAAAGGATTTTGATAAATTCCACCCCTAAGGGGATAAATTAACACGAGCGAAACCGCGGGCAAAAGCTAGTGAATTATATTTGTAAATTGCTACTTTTCTATTTCAAAACATTATAATTACCTATGACTTCGGCGAAATGTGTTAAGTGGTTGCAATGGCACGCATCTAGAACTCCAGGCTCTGTAGACTTCACTAATTTACAGCCTCTATCTGACCAGTATCCACTGCCGTCTTCTAAGTTCCAGAAGACGCATGATCTGTTCATATCACCTGTTGTTTTGATAACAGGCTTCAAATGCAGTTTTACCACCTGTAAAACGATTTATTGATATAGTATTAAGTAAAGATTATAATATTGAAAGAGAGTGTTAAAGGAACTTCGTCTGCTTAATTTTGTTTTATTTATTTCATTTATTAACTATTTATTGCACCAGATTTATATTACAGGAACCATAATAAACAAAAATATAAAATATAATATAAGAAATAGAGAAATATAAACAGAATATAATGTAAAAGTGTATATATTTATTTAAATCGTGTGTTATGTAATAGTAGTTGTCAGTTTATCATCATATGTAATATACATCGTCTCGACCAGCAACATCTTATTATTCACCCGCAACATACTGTATTGTTTTCGTAATAAATTAAAACATGTAATACATATACAAGTATATATAGGCAGTCTTATACCTCCAGGCAGCCTTTGGGTAAAGAAGAAAAACAGAAGGCAATATAAAAATAACTAAAATCAAATTCCGGAATTCCATATGATATTAAGAATTTCAGTTAAATAAAATTATTCCACTACTAGCTGACCCGCACAACTTCGTCTGCGTTTAATTTCACCACCAATATTTTTCATGGCAGCTCCGCTCCTATTGATTGTAGCGTAATGTTATATAAATTAAAGCCTTCTTCGACAAATGGACTATCCAGAACGAAAATTTCAATTCGAATCAGTAGTTCCTGAGATTAGCGCGTTCAAACAAACTCTTCAGCTTTATAATATTATTTATTTATTTTATTTATTTATTTATTTATTTGCTTTATTGACCACTAAAATTGGTATAAAAGGTGGACTTAATGTATGGCATTCTCTCCCAGTCAACCTTAGGAAAGAGTAGAGATATATGAATATGGCTAATAGAATTATAATAAAAAAAATACACGTAAATAGTAATAAATACATGCATACATTAATAGAAAATAGTACAGATTTGAAAACATACGTGCCGTGTAGCAAATGTTTTCTGGTGTGTCAAGTGTATCTTATTAATATTTTACTACGTCTATATTTGCACAGAATTTCATTATTATTATTTTATGACTATATATGGTTATACAGATATTACGGAAATAGCATGACGTCATACAAAACTCAATATGGCTGACTTAAAACTTTATTTTCTTATTTTTCTCTGTGTCTATTCTGCAATCAGTCGAAGACTATGAACAGATGTGGTAAAGGATACGTCGTGGGTAGATTAGTGGTGTGATTCCCAGCAGAAATACCGTCTCTTTTGGTGGTCCTGATTAATCGTCAGTAACCTACGCCTTTTAAGCCGACCTATATTGTCAGGGACTATCAGTTGATTGACCAGCACGTTCTATCCATCCTACCATCCTGGTTTACTATCCTGGTCTTGTCTTTCGAGTAGCAGTGCTTGATCTCTTCGGCTACTGTGTTAGTGACTTAAAAATAAGTATTAATATTAATTCCTTCCAAAAGAAAATATATACCTCGTCGTTATCGAACTGTGTCAAATTCTCCACATTAACACTGATCACTCGGCTGTTGACAGCTAATCGAGAATTAGTGTTGGCGAACGCTTGGTCATCACGGAAGACAACAAAACTAATACGCCTTGTAGATGTCGCTACAGACTCTGGTAAATGCACTACAGCATCGCTTGCATCAGCATTCAAATGATCAGGATCGTCATCTGAAAAAATTATCACTGTAATAATTTCTCAGGACAATTCACACAGCGCCATCTAGTTCCAAGCTAAGCAGAGCTTATGTTGGAAACTAAACACCATATATATATATATACATTTTTGTAAATACATACATAGTATATATAGAGAACAACCAGATACTGATACAAACAATCATACAATTGATTACAGCGTGCGAGGAATCGAACCCGCAACCTTGAGAAGAGAAGGAATGTCCTATACCGCTAGACCACCGAGGACGTCTATATTTTATTTATTTATTGAAACTTTAATGCATAAATGCATAAATAATGGTGCACATAGCGGACTTAACACCTAGAGGTATTTTCTCCCAGTCAACCATTGGGTGAACAGAGATTCATGTAGGCGGTGCATTAAAAAAAGATAGTTTTATATATATAATAAGTTGTTATTTGTTTATTTAATCACACTTAAGTTATCTTTTTTTTTTAGTTTAGTATGTTCGAATGTATATATAAATAAATTTAATTTAATTTCTTTGCGAAGTGACCCATCGTTGGACATGCGGTTTTTAACGTGTTAAACATAAAGAGTACTATAATAAATCACTCACCAGAGAGAAATTCGAAAGTGTCCTTAGAAAATGAGTTTCTCGTTCTACCTTCTCCTCCTGCAGTTAGTCTCAAGCCCCTAACAGGGTTATCTGGGGAGGCGTCTGCCATCAGTAGAGCCAAATTATCACGTACTATTGTATCGTTCGGGGCACCATTCAGATCTATTCGGGATCCCAACGTGTCCAAGATATCCAGCATTTCCGGAGGGAAGGTAACGTCCTCTTCCATATCGAGAAGGTCGTTCACCTTGAAAAAAAATACACTACTAGCTGACCCAGCAAACGTTGTTTTTCCATATAAATTAATATCGCTATTAAAAATAAGAGTTAGTGGTAGAAGGGTGAGAATTTTAGAGTAAAAAAAATATTTAGGGGTAGGTCGCCTTCATTAAGTGGTACGGAAAATAGATGTTGGCCAATAAATAGAAAAATAGATTATCAGACCTACTTTTTCATAAGAATCGGTAAAGCCGAGAAGAGAGTTTCGGAGAAGTATGGTAACAAACACCACGACATATCTTTTTTCATTAACTTTTACCTATATTTTCCCTATGCATCAATAGTTCATTTAGTTCGCTTTTAAGATACATAAAATCTTTGCCATCATTAACAGATTACGAAAAACATACAAATTAAGAGAAAAAAATTCAATTAAGGCAATAGGAGCTGCCTCATCTGTTGCTGATATAAGCTCAACCTTAATGAGGCTGGCTTTTAGGTTGGGGGCTGCCTCCAACATCATTATATAATTAACAGTTAAATAAATAATTAAATTTAAATTTACGTTTCATTCTCGCAATAGCGCTATCTCATTCGTGCATCGACAATTACCAATATCACAGATAAGATATTACATCCAATATTATAGAAAAAAACGCGTGCATTTCAATTTGTATAGTTGTCTCACTCACGCGCATACTCATCCCAGATATGTCCTTCCATAATCATATCCAACATACCAAGTATGATCAAGAAACAAATAGCAATTAATTCCAATCAAGATCAAATTAAATAAATCAAGAAATGTCTCTCTTACCCTGTAATTTCACCTGTAATCTCATTGTACAACCGAAACACATCATATAAAGTAATGCTTGGCAACCGAAATAGGCGAGACTGAGGTATGTACAGTTGTTCAATATTGTATAGTTATTACCTGATCAAAGGCGTCTGTGATAGTATCCACATAGACCGGGACATCCTCGTTTTCCAAAATGTCAAGTATATCCTCTATAATTTGATCTATTATGTCATCAGGCTGCAAGAGAAATTTTGGTTACATTATCTATAGCAATATAATTAGCTAATCTTAACTGAGAACTAAGAAGTAGGTGAAAATTATAATAACCCTAGACAAAACATCACTGAAGAATCTTATTAATGTTATATACGCGAAAGTTTGTTAGTATGGATAGAGGTTTTAATGAAACTCTATAATAGTATAGGTTCATCAAAATAACACATTTGCCACTAATTTCATGCGGGTGATATTTAATATTAATACGATTATAAATAGAAGTATAAAATAAAAAAAAACAACAGTCACTGACTGTTGTTTTTTTTATTCACCGTAGTCGGATGAAAATAAAAGACATAATAATATCAGTTTACTAACCGAAATACCTGGAGTAGTGGATATAGCGGTAGTAGTATCAGCTGTGGTGGCTTCGGTAGTGGTAGTCTCATCAGTGGTTGTTTCAGTTGAAGTAACCGTTGGAGTCGTAGTCTCCGAACTCGTCGACTCTTCAGTTGTAGTGGTGGTCTCGTTAGTAGTTGTTTCAGTAGTGGCCGCCGTTGGAGTCGTAGTCTCCGAGGTCGTAGACTCTTCAGTTGTAGTGGTGGCTTCGGTAGTGGTGGTCTCGTTAGTGGTTGTTTCAGTAGTGGCTGCCGTTGGAGTCGTAGTCTCCGAGCTCGTCGACTCTTCAGTTGTAGTGGTGATCTCGTTAGTGGTTGCTTCAGTAGTGGCCGCCGTTGGAGTCGTAGCCTCCGAGCTCGTCGACTCTTCAGTTGTAGTGGTGGTCTCGTTAGTGGTTGTTTCAGTAGTGGCCGGCGTTGGAGTCGTAGCCTCCGAGCTCGTCGACTCTTCAGTTGTAGTGGTGGTCTCGTTAGTGGTTGTTTCAGTAGTGGCCGCCGTTGGAGTCGTAGCCTCCGAGCTCGTCGATTCTTCAGTTGTAGTGGTGATCTCGTTAGTGGTTGTTTCAGTAGTGGCTGCCGTTGGAGTCGTAGTCTCCGAGCTCGTCGACTCTTCAGTTGTAGTGGTGGTCTCATTAGTGGTTGTTTCAGTAGAGGCTGCCGTTGGAGTCGTAGTCTCCGAGCTCGTCGATTCTTCAGTTGTAGTGATGGCTTCGGTAGTAGTGGTCTCGTTAGTGGTTGTTTCAGTAGTGGCCGCCGTTGGAGTCGTAGCCTCCGAGCTCGTCGACTCTTCAGTTGTAGTGGTGGTTTCGTTAGTGGTTGTTTCAGTAGTGGCCGCCGTTGGAGTCGTAGCCTCCGAGCTCGTCGACTCTTCAGTTGTAGTGGTGATCTCGTTAGTGGTTGTTTCAGTAGTGGCCGCCGTTGGAGTCGTAGCCTCCGAGCTCGTCGACTCTTCAGTTGTAGTGGTGATCTCGTTAGTGGTTGTTTCAGTAGTGGCCGCCGTTGGAGTCGTAGCCTCCGAGCTCGTCGACTCTTCAGTTGTAGTGGTGATCTCGTTAGTGGTTGTTTCAGTAGTGGCCGCCGTTGGAGTCGTAGCCTCCGAACTCGTCGACTCTTCAGTTGTAGTGGTGGTCTCGTTAGTGGTTGTTTCAGTAGTGGCCGCCGTTGGAGTCGTAGCCTCCGAGCTCGTCGACTCTTCAGTTGTAGTGGTGATCTCGTTAGTGGTTGTTTCAGTAGTGGCCGCCGTTGGAGTCGTAGCCTCCGAGCTCGTCGACTCTTCAGTTGTAGTGGTGATCTCGTTAGTGGTTGTTTCAGTAGTGGCCGCCGTTGGAATCGTAGTCTCCGAACTCGTCGACTCTTCAGTTGTAGTGGTGGTCTCGTTATTGGTTGTTTCAGTACTGGCCATCGTTGGAGTCGTAGTCTCCGAGGTCGTCGACTCTTCAGTTATAGTGGTGGCTTCGGTAGTGGTGGTGTCGTTAGTGGTTGTTTCAGTAGTGGCTGCCGTTGGAGTCGTAGTCTCCGAGCTCGTCGACTCTTCAGTTGTAGTGGTGGTCTCGTTAGTGGTTGTTTCAGTAGTGGCTGCCATTGGAGTCGTAGTCTCCGAACTCGTCGACCCTTCAGTTGTAGTGGTGATCTCGTTAGTAGTTGTTTCAGTAGTGGGCACCGTTGGAGTCGTAGTCTCCGAGCTCGTCGACTCTTCAGTTGTAGTGGTGGTCTCATTAGTGGTTGTTTCAGTAGAGGCTGCCGTTGGAGTCGTAGTCTCCGAGCTCGTCGACTCTTCAGTTGTAGTGATGGCTTCGGTAGTGGTGGTGTCGTTAGTGGTTGTTTCAGTAGTGGCTGCCGTTGGAGTCGTAGTCTCCGAGCTCGTCGACTCTTCAGTTGTAGTGGTGGTCTCGTTAGTGGTTGTTTCAGTAGTGGCTGCCATTGGAGTCGTAGTCTCCGAACTCGTCGACTCTTCAGTTGTAGTGGTGATCTCGTTAGTGGTTGTTTCAGTAGTGGCTGCCGTTGGAGTCATAGTCTCCGAGCTCGTCGACTCTTCAGTTGTAGTGGTGGTCTCATTAGTGGTTGTTTCAGTAGTGGCCGGCGTTGGAGTCGTAGTCTCCGAGGTCGTAGACTCTTCAGTTGTAGTGGTGGCTTCGGTAGTGGTGGTCTCGTTAGTGGTTGTTTCAGTAGTGGCCGCCGTTGGAGTCGTAGTCTCCGAACTCGTCGACTCTTCAGTTGTAGTGGTGACTTCAGCAGTGGTATTAGGTGCACTAAACAACTGTAACAAATACCTATACATTTTTTTTTTGTAAATGCATACATAATTTGCGAGAATCATAATAACGAGACAAAATATTCAATGATGATTGAAAAATTGCAAAAAAAGTTTATAAGATGGTTATACCATAAACGATACGGTTATCGCGTAGGGTACCCACATATATATCCGAGCACTTTCATTTTCTGATCCTGTTACCATACGTAACAGGATCAGAAAATGAAAGTGGGTTATAGAGCACTCGGATTGAGACGAAATATATCATTCCTGGAGTTCGTATTCAAAATTATCAGAGGAATAAGATATAATCCAACTATCTTGAGCCTGATCAGCATTCACGTCCCAGAACTTGAAAAGCGTAATGGTAAATACTAAGTACATATTTACCCTGCTATTGTGTAGATACATACATGCTGATCACGCACCACTCCCAAGAGCACTCCATCTGCTTAATGAGTTATCTATAATTTTCCCACTTGACATATTTAATTGTACTGCCACAGAGTTTCACAAAGCGGTAACGAATTTTGTTGTGTCACAGTATTAGAGTAGTATTGTTAGTATATGTCTAGATTATTATTATTATTATTGTAATTTGCATAGTTGCTGTTTTTATTTTTTTTATTTTATATTTTTCTTCGAACACCTTTCTAATTCAAACGGGGATCGAAATTACGATTACCGGAACCGCAGTTCGAACCCCTAGCGGTACCCTCAGAGTAATATCGTACACATCAGGCGGAAGTTGGCCTTCAGCCGCCCCATAAGTTCCTTTGATTTGGAGTGCTATATGCACTCTCCCCCTATCATCCGAGGAAGCTGTAAAGGCCAGCTACAGCCAACAACATTAGAAGTATGCATTGTCGTCAGTTTCATAATAAACATACGTCTGTATCGGACCAAGCCAGATCCTTATTACAATCTTCGTCTTCCATGAGACCGCTTCCGTGCTGCACTATTGGACATACTTTCTTTACTGTTTCATTTTTTGCATTTGTATGAATACATAATATGAGAGTAAATATTAAATAGCAGTAAAGTTTCCGTGGGACTGCCATCTGAAACAAAATTGTTGTATTAGTTAATAAATTTGTATTAGTTAGTTTATTTCCGGTACTATTAGAACAAGCATTCAGTGCGGAAACCTAACCACCGCTACCGGAAGCGTTGTGACCTTACGCACTAGCAATCAAACGCCGACCCTTATCAGATCTACACCCATGTTGAAACGTCTGAGAAATACTCTCTGTCTGAGGCTTTATCAGGCAATTAATAGAGTTTGTATACAGTTTGGAAGCCGAGTGTCAACTGTTCGGAATGAAACTACGACAACGAACGTCAAATTAAATTATTGTAGTTATCAAACTCACAGATAACTTTATGCACGAAATTATATGCTTCTATATTTTAATCGACTATATTGAATACTATACTATAAATATATATACTATGTGAATTATATTTTAAACCTACTAAAAAAACGGATGGTTCATTTTTTCAATTTTAATTTCGTTTCTCTTGTTTGGACATCACACACAGCACGAGCGCCTAGTCCCAAGCTAAGCATAACTTGTGATATGTGTACTAGACAACCGATATATATATACCTAAACATCTTTTTATAGTAAATACATAGATAATATATATAGAAAATACCGAAACCAGTACAATCATACTCTTGAATACAAATGTACCGTAGACTACCGAGTCCTTAAAATTTTAAATAACATATTTTTTAATTTTACACGACATCTACACTAAAGTGCTCGTAGGTATTATAAATTGATTTAATGTATTTTTATTCATTATGTTAGTTACAGTCTATATATCTAATTGAGTCACGACTGAAGTTGTTTTTATGGTATTAATTCCGTAATTATCTTTATCAGTCACTTCTATATTTTTATCATCTATTAAAAACAGAAAAGGATAAGTACATTTATACATTCGTTAACTGGCAATGAATTCGACTGAATTTTTTTTTTATAATTAACAATGGTAACAAACAAACATACTGCCCATTTCATGGCAAACTATTGGCGTTGGATTGCAACACTAAAAACAGTTGAATTCACAGTGACACGACAAATAATGTTTTTAAAAAAGAAACATCGACAATACTACAACAACTAACCTGAAAGTATAGCCTTTCAATATTTTTTTATTTTCAAATGTTTGTTGTTAAATATTAAAAGGAATGCTGCCGAATTGAGAACCAAAATTTTTTTGAAGTTTAGCACATCCTTACAAACATTTGTATTCATAAGTATAATTGTTTATATCGGTCTGAGTGTTTTCTATTTATATCCACAATAAAAGTATTTGTATATTTCTATCAGTTGTCTAGTACCCATAATACAAGCTCTGCCTAGCTAGACATTATTATAAAGAAAATTAAAACTGAAAGCTAAGTCCAACATAGTAATAATTCCACAATATAATAATTAAAATAATATAATATTATTTATAAGATATACAATACAATAACAATACACACATGTACTGCGTTGAAAAAGGGTAGAAAGGTAAAGCATCTGTACATCTGTCAGTAACATCTTCCTAAAAAGAGCGAGCATAATAGATCTATACAGGTCTCAGTGTTACAGATCGTAGAACATGACAATAGCCCAAAAACCTCAATAAAAAAAATCATCCTCAGTAGTATTCATGTTCATAAAACCGGTCAAATTTATTAATAGCAAGCAAAAACAAACATCAAATGACCAGTCCTAACACGCAAAATAAATAAAAATATCAAAGAATTACAATAGCTTTCTTAATAATACTCACATTTAGAATTTTGAAATACATTGTAACTCAACAAGTAGAATACAAATCAAAAACCGTTGTATCACTAAATACTTTGCACGAATAATTACATTGTAAGACCTACTTGTAACACTATTCTGAAAACAAATAAATAAGTAATAATACTCACATTTAGGGCTTCAAAAATCACTATAACTTAAAGAGTAGAATAGAAAAAAAACCAATGTATCACTAAAACTAAATAATGTACACTGTCACAATTTTACATACATTTTAATATCAATCGCACAAAACATACTCATCGCAATATACACCTTTACTAGAATTAATTATTATCACTCAATGTTGTCGAATGGTAATCATAAAACCGCATTAGTGAAATATATACGCACAATAAAACAAATTTGGGTCGTAAATACTATAGATATATATATCTACTAACTGACTCGGCACACGATGTACTGTCATATAAATTAAAATATAAAGATTGCTATTAAAAAAATGAGTTGATGGTAGAAAGGTGAATATTTAGACTTGTACAATTGTATATATTTATTTAAGGAAAAATAGAAGGAAGACCAAAGCACAAATACATCAAGCAAATAAAAAAAAATAGTTTCGTATTATTTACACATATTTTACATTTAAAGAGCCTGATGGAAGATCGTGGAAAGTGGCACGAGTTCCATCGAAAAGAGCGTGGCTCTTAAATTATAGATGAATGACATATTTTTAATTAAAATAAATTTAGGAGGACGACCCTTATTACTTAAGGGTATAAAAAAATAGTTTACACAGACCTATTAAATATACGTATAAAATTTCAAAAAAATCGGTCAAGCCGTTTTCGAGGAGTTTTGTTACAAACACCGTGACACGAGAATTCTATATATGTATTATTGAAGAGATAAAGTGGTTTATTCCTATGAAATTCGTCATTACAATGGAATTATTTATTCAACTGGAAAATTTGTACACTTTTTTATAACATCAAAGGAAAGGAGTATGCGGCTGACTTTAGTATAATGAATATTACCGCACTTGGCTACCTGCTTATTTGCCACTAGGGTTACCTCTAAAAACCTGTGATACGGTTTATTTTGAAAAATATCGGTCCAGTATAATAAGTGGACAAGAATTATACTTACTTTCGAGCTCTTCGAAAATGGAAAAAGGACGATTTGAACAGAATTTATTTGAATAGAATTAGCATTTGTTAAATCAACATAATAAAAAATTATATGTTTTTATATACTGTTTTAAACTTGACGCGGTCATTATTCAATCACCAGGTACCAGGGAACTCAGCAAATAAATATAAAACGTGGTAAGGTACCGTGATTTTTACTAATTATACGTATATGTTTTTAATTATTAAAAATATGAAACTTGCACTCCAGTGTTCTCTCCAGCTTTTAATGAAGGTCCTATTTTTATGGTATCAAAAAATCTTCAAAAGAGCGTCCCTCCGATGGAGGGGTGAAGAGAATTTGAGAAGATTACCCACTAAACACTGAAAACCACACGATGTACCTACGCGGCCAATTCCGGAGTCACGGGGTCGCGTTAGCATATCTACTGCGGCTCCAGTGGTGTTAGCGTACCCTAATTACGAGATAGGGCCCTATCTCGTTGTTAAGGCAACCTACTCGATAAAAAAATTTGGTGACCATACAATAACCAAACTAATAGTATTGATTTGCATCTAGGTGTTTACTATATATATCGTGTATTAGATTTATTCTAACATTTAAAAAAATGCTTATATTAAGTTTATTTGAATTAAGATTATTTATATTTCTATTGTGCTTCACTTCCACAGTTTTCGCTGGTTTTTTACGCTTTGTGGCGTATACTACACTTACGGGATGAAACTATATAGTGCTATCTGTGTGTGTGTATAATAATAATAATAATAACGCGCACACACACATACACACACTCTACACTTATATAGTCTGAGAAAAAATAAAGAATGATAATAATAATAATAATTACCCCATCAATGGGAGATATATAATATATATATAAAAAAAAATAATAATAATATTACAAAATGGAGATATAATAAATATATATATATATATATATACATATATATAATAATAATAATAACCTCAGGACAATTCACACAGCGCCATCTAGACCCAAGTTAAGCTAGCTAAAGCTTGTGTTATGGGTACTAGACAACTGATACAAATACATATATTTTTTTTTTCATAAGTACATACATATTATACATAGAAAACACCCAGACCGATACAAACAATCATACTCATGAATACAAATATTTGTGCCGTGCGAGGAATCGAACCCGCGACCATCGGTAGTAAGGCGGTGTGCTAAACCGCTAGACCACCGAGGCCGTCAAATGTATGAATGTATATATATGAATATGTGGGTGTGTGTGTGTGTGTGTGTACTAATTGTGAGTCTTTTCATTTAATGACACAAGTTATGTCATTTTCATCTATTTCCATCCATTTTCGAACAGTTCTACAGTAGTTATTATTATTATTACACGTATTGAGATTATTATGGTACCCACAGTGTTTACAGGGATGGTAGGCTCAGTAACCGTGGCTCCGGCATAGGCGCTCGTAGGTACACCGTGTGGTTTTTGGTGAGTACAAGTCTCACACACCGCCCCGCCCTCCCTCCGGCGGGGTGACGGTCTTTTGAAGATTTTCCACACGTTAAAAAAAAAAACAAAAGGCTCAGTAACCGTAACTGAAACTATCGTATATCCGATATAAAAAAATATTCGTAAGCGTAACCGAATCCGAAATAAAAGTTTCGGATAATATCGGATAGGGCCTAATTGAGACACGTTATGTAAACATTTTATTAAATAAATGTATTTTACTCTTGAAATTTCGTAAAAAATAATATCCGTAACCGAAATTAGCCGAAACTAACGGATAATCCGAAATAATTTCATATATCCGTATCCGTATAATAATCATTTCTATATCCGAAACCTATCCGTATCCGAAATTTCATATCCATAACGTCACATGTTGGGTTCTAACCACACACACAGATTCACTCACTTACCTGTAATTCCTTTCCCGGTACCTTCCCACAATGCCAAAGCAATAATATGGGCATGAAGATCATAAAAAAAATTTGCAACACAGTCCTGGATATCGTCAAACGCTGGGTCACATTAACTATCTTTTGAAGAAAAAGAAAATCGTGGATTACCACGCACAGTTAGATTGACATAAATGGCTGAAATTATCTCCAAAACCCGGCAATATTTTTTCTAAAATTTCCATATGTATGTATTGTGGTATCAAGTACGATACGTTACGCGGCCCTTAGTGGGCCCTTCTCAGCGCACTCCATCGGGACGGATGCGTAGGTACAGACCAGAAAACAACAACATTGGCACACACGCACTATTGTATCTATACTAATATTACAAAGCTGAAGTTTGTTTGTTTGTTTGAACGCGCTAATCTCAGGAACTACTGATTCGAATTGAAATTTTCGTTCTGGATAGTCTATTTGTCGAAGAAGGCTTTAATTTATATAACATTACGCTACGACCAATAGGAGCGAAGCTGTAATGAAAAATGTTGCAAAAGGTACAAATGAAACGTAGACGAACTTGCGCGGGTCAACTAGTAATAAATAAGAGCATAGACAATAACATAAATATAGACTTAGTTTCACGTTATAGCACCTATTAGTGAATGCAGCGAACGAATGGGAGTGATAAGAAATAATAAGTTAAATGTGAGGCAAAACGTTACTATCACGCCAATTGACGTAACCCGAAAATTGTGTTTTTTTATTTTTGCATAATTCTCAATTTTACGAAGGACACTTTGTAAAAAAATCATCTGCGTGAATACCTGAGTCTTATCTTAACAACCGCCAAGCAGTTTTATAACATGCATTTCAGTATAAGGGTGAGATAGGGCAGTAAAATTACAAAGTACAAAGGGTGCAGTATAGTGCAGAGTAGCAACCATATGTATAACGCGTAATTTATACTTATAAATATAGTCTATATCAGAACTCTGGTGTAGTCATTGATCCACCCATCCACCTTTACATGGCGACCCTGCCAGGATCATGATGTCTTATTCCTCTGGAAAGGAAACGGACGAGTGGTATCACGGGCTAATGAGACTATACATAATTATAATACATGATCAAACGAACTTCTCAAATGAAGTTTGATTATTACTATATGAATCGCTTTATTAGAACATATATTATAAATAACAACAGAGTACCGCGAACCTACAGCTGGTATTTCCACGTTTTTAAAATACACTCAATGACAAAATTTTTCCGATTATCCGGAAATTCGAAATCAAGAGGAAATGAAAAATCATCATACTTCCTGAAATTTAGATTGAATACAGTCACCACATGTATGTCACTAAAAAAATAAACAAATAAGCAGCACAATTTGAACATAACATTTTGCCAATAATGCTAAAGAAATTTTCTGTTACTTGATTGTGCATATAAATCAATCATACCATCGTGGACCAATAGACCTTACTCAGCAGTGGCGCCAACTGGCGAAAACAAGAAAGATAATATATGCCACTGCTCCTTTTATGTTTATGACAATATATACCTATTCTAATGTATCAAATAGTATTGTTATCGTCTTTGGAACTCGATGACTCTTTCTATTAGTATTTTCTATGTTCAAAAATTTATTTAGATCTCAAATTCTCTCCGACTAAATATGTTTCTGAAATATTTTTGTTTTGCTACACATGTATTTATTATTATTTATTTAGTTAGGCATATTTTATTTATGTTCATACACCTTTAGTATTTATATGCATTTCTAATTCTATTTTTGTAGTGACTGTACTCAAAACTTCTATCTGCTTACTAATTCTCTTATGTTGTCAGTAAGAGATTGTTTTGAACGATAATTGATTTGGTCGCCTTTTATTAACATATTTTTATAGTAAGTTATTTTTTTATGCACAATAAAGAGTATTATTATTTTAACCAAATAATTGTCAAATGTTTGTCACAGACGGCCTCAGTGATTTAGCATCGCCATACATGGTA
Source organism: Achroia grisella (assembly GCF_030625045.1). NCBI lineage: Eukaryota > Metazoa > Arthropoda > Insecta > Lepidoptera > Pyralidae > Achroia > Achroia grisella. Next base: position 54,046 of record NW_026712785.1, read on the forward strand.
CAAACTTTTGTATTCATGTATATGTATTGTCAGTGTGTTTTCTATGTAGATTATATATGTACGATCTTGACCAGATCGTCGGTCCACCTTGCCTATGTCCAACAGGGGACGTCTTCCCGGCTGAGATGATGATGTTGATACATTGTCTACTATCCATAACACAGACTGTGCTTAGCTTGGAGTTAGATGGCGGTGTATAAATTGTAAAAGGTCAAAGAATATTAGTTCAAAAATATTGTGGTTCATAATCGGCTAAAATCTCATCTATGAATGTTAATTTGTTCTGATTTGGTAGATACTTATTTATTTTAATGAATCCAAAGTCTTTACTATCTAACAAAATATTCGGTTAATTTTTCGTAGAATTGTACCTACATCACTTTGCGCACGTCACAGCACTGGTATGTAATATGTACTGAGGCAGCATGATAACGTACGCGTTTAATACTTTTCGGTTAATAACTGACTGTTATCTACATATTATATCTGTATTATCTATACTAATATTATATATGACAGTGTGTCCATCTGGCACGAAACGTGGTACGGTAGCATAACGTATAAGTCATTCAAAATGGCTATGCATGAGTTATCATGCATTGTCATTTTGGATGACACATGTGCCGTGATATGTAGGTGCCGGGTCACATGATGACGTGATATCTGTGATACTGATTTATTTATTTATTTATACAATACAGTGTTACATTTATCCTTATGATATAAGATGAAACCCTGCTCCTTAAATAGGAAAAATCCTGTATTTTAGGACAAGCAGTGCTCATTTCCTAAAACACTACCGTGACACAGAAAATCTAGTAGAAATTCTTTGACCCGTACTTTTTTAATTTATTTTAATTTTCTTTAGATATATATTTTTATTATGAACGTGTGCCTACACTTGTAATATTTCTGTCGACACTAGTGACCCTTCTATTAGTTTACGTCTCCACTAACGCAGATTTAAGTTAAGTGTAAAATCAGTCTACGTCCCGACTCCGCGTCGACTGGACGCGTTACTAATAAACCATGTAGCACACTGCCAATAAACTTAATAATGTCTAATAAATAATCAAATCATTTTACCGGTATACTCACTACCTACACACTACAATAAATAATATATTATGTAGCGCCACCTCATCACAACATATATAACCCAACAGTGATAGGGATAACCACCGCGCTACAAACGCAAAGATAAATAATTTTTTTTACACTCATGCCTTGATTTATACATTATGGACAATTAGCTATTTGCCCTTTTATATAGATAAGGCCCGTGGGCACCGCGAGGTGTCCCAGCCGGCAGCTAGCCCGATCTGCCGCGGAGCCTCAAACCGGGCATTACGTGCATTGGGCACCACACGTACTTTCACTCTTATAACTTGTAATAATATATATATGTAAATACAGAATTATATAGTCCACAGCTGATGTCATTTCACCGCCCCAACAAGCCTAGTCAAATCAATAAATCATATTTCACCTTTATCCAATATTTTTATTTTACAACTAGCTGTACACGCCACTTCGTACGCGTGGAATTAAACTTTGTTTTTCTAAAATAAAAGTAGCTTAAGTTACTCAGATACCTGCTAAAAAAAGTCCCGTCAAAATCGGTCCAGCTATTTCAGAGATTATTTTATTTTATTTATTTATTTCAGGCTACCAGGCCCATATTATAAATACCTTATAGACTAACATACATATGAAATAGTATAAAATTAAGATGTTAAAATTGTCTGTGTGATCACGGTACTGACGGCGGCAGTCTGCCACTGTAACGCCGGTACACCACACCCTTCGGCCAGTAGTCCTCCTTCATGAAGGTGAGCAGCATGTTTGTGGGGACCCGGGCTACAAACGCCTTGAAAGTTGCGTTGTGGCTTGACTCCAGCTGCGTCACCCTCAATGGCAGGTTACTCTTGGTACGGATATAATCAACAATGTCCTGTTCCTTAGTGGGGTAATGTAGACGAGACAGGTAAACTGCCATGGTCGGTGTAGCAGCACTATTCAGAACGGACCAAACAGACAGACAGACAAAAATTATAAAAAATGTTATGTTGGTGTATGTACCGTATTTATATTTCCATAATTTTTCACGGAATCTACATCACTCTCATATCCAGCGCGTAAATTTCGTGGTCGTTATAGTATCGGTATATCTAAATAAACTACTTGTAAGCTTATCTAAAAATGATTATCGTTAGTATAATAAAAATTTCTGTCTTTATCTGGTTGTATATCAGTAAATTCTATACTAGAACGTGTATCTAAATCTACACTAATTCTATTTTTTACTTAAATCTACACTAAAATGGTCCTACCAGATTTGGCTGGGCAGGGAGAATCACGAGCGGTGAACGTGAGTGTTGACATATGTCGGCAAAAGGACCCCTTAAACCTACACTAGGGTCACAAGTTTCGGTAACTGCTCAAAGTTTTGCCTCTCTGCCACATGATAGACCCGACACTCATACGGTGAATGCTAAGAAAGTCTCCCTCTAGTTCTTCTATTTTTTACTGGAATAGCAAAAAGCTAAAGAATATTAATGAACATATCACATATCACGTCATTGTGATCGCCCTAGTGTATGCATTCCATGCCATGCGTTGCCATTCTAAAGAACTAGAATGCTAAACCTTCGCACATGGTAATAGCACCTCTTCTACCTCTTCTATCTCTACATACTTCTTCTCACCCTTCAACTAAGTATATCTTACAAAGTGGTTGTGGAGATAAGCGAGACCGCAATTCCGGACGCTCCACTTTGGCGTCCCTGTTACCCTTGGATCGATCCACTATCGAATTCAAACAAGGATTGAAATTACAACGGTCTTGGCTAAGCTTCGAACTCCTAGCGGTGCTTTCAAACTAAAGTCGTATGCGTCATGTTAACCTTTAGCCGCTTCATAAGTCCTGCCCCGGGTTTAGAGTGCTATCTGCACTCGCACCCTACCGTTTGGTGAAGCTATAAAGACCAGCTACTAACAACAGCTTTAGAATAGAAAAAAAGGCGAGAACGCATACAACTTTTTAAAAAGTTGAGGGTCCTCAAGTAGGGCATAGATTATGTATATACATAGATATGAGGGCAGTAATGCATTATGGCGAATATGATAATAATTTGGGTAAACGCATATTGGATTTCATTTGTTATCGAATATTAAAGATAACAGTGACTGATACTGATATTGTCAAGTGTTTCTTAGATTTGGGTATTAAAAATATACCTACATATTTATTTCATATGGATATGCAATTAGTTAATCTGCATACGCTGGCGGGGCGCCGGTAGAGGATGATAGTACTAGCATAAAACCAGTGGCTTAATTTATAAATATTAGGAGAGAGAATAGACGAATGTGATGAATGAACTGTGTGAAAAATTATTTGTATAGAAGGAGAATGGAATTTGATAAAGATCAGTGGAAGATGACGCACTGCGCTAATAACAAATAATGGGATAAGGGATTTGTTATATCCTATTATTTTTTGTTATATAAGATCCGCTTTGTATAAATACCAATATTTTGTACCTAAACACTACTAGCGTTGAGCAGTACTATCCTATTATTTGTAATATCCTATTATTATTTGTTATATAAGATCCACTCTGTGTAAATACCAATATTTTGTACCTAAACACTACTAGCGTTGAGCAGTACTATCCTATTATTTGTTATATCCTATTATTATTTGTTATATAAGATCCTCTCTGTGTAAATACCAATATTTTGTACCTAAACACTACTAGCGTTGAGCAGTACTATCCTATTATTTGTTATATCCTATTATTATTTGTTATATAAGATCCTCTCTGTGTAAATACCAATATTTTGTACCTAAACACTACTAGCGTTGAGCAGTACTATCCTATTATTTGTTATATCCTATTATTATTTGTTATATAAGATCCTCTCTGTGTAAATACCAATATTTAGTACCTAAACATTTATTCATACATCTTGTCTTTCTGTCAAATGTCTATGTATCGTTAAGGATCGGAAACGACCTCGTTACACACCTGGTGTCTTAGGCGTCCATAGGCTACGGTAACCTTTTACCAGCCCTATGCTTTTGCCACCATCGTAATATAAAAAAATATAATATTCTAACTTGAACAATTGCATGTGTGACAAGATTTTAGTGTTAATTTTATGTATTTATAGCAAATTTCCTAGTCCAAAGTTTATGCTTCACGTTTTAATATTGTAATAGATAATATAATGATCTCAGGACCCATCTAGACCCAAGTTAAGCTAGCGAAAGCTTGTGTTATGGGTACTAGGTAACTGACACATATACATAGATATTTTTTTTTGTATATACATACATATTATACATAGAAAACACCCAGACCGATATAAACAACCATACTCATGAATACAAATGTTTCTGCCGTGCGAGGAATCGAACCCGCGACTATCGGTCGTAAAGCGGTGTGCTAGATCGCTAGACCTACTTAATTACAATGTATTATAATTAATATTTATAATATATCCATACATATATTTTATCTATTCAAATATTTAATCGAATTAGGTGTTATTTCACGGAAATCTAATTGTCTTGTTAGTGGATTTATTAACTAATTAAATTAAACTTGATAATGAAATTGTATTGAATAATATTCAATTTCATTATCAAATTCCGACCTTAATAACGGTCGGAATTTGATCGCCATTAAAAAAGTTCGTGATGATAGTCAAGTTTCCGCACTGAATATTTGTGATCTCACACATGTTAATTATAGCGGAATTAAACAAAATGTCACTTTAAGTAACTTCGTTAAAATTGAAGAGTTTCTAAACGATAATAGAGTATGCTTCTTACTTGTTATTGTGCAATTAATAATTTAATTATAACTAAAATATATTATTAGAAGGAGTCCCTTTAGGTTCTCTTCTTCTCTTTCTATATTTCCGAAGATACTGCCAGCGTTCCCCCTTTGAATGGCTTCGTTAATCTATACATAATAATATATAACTCAAAGGTGAGTGACATAGTGATCTATCAACGCACAGCCCAAACCACTGGACAGATCGGGCTGAAATTTGGCATGCAGGTAGATGTTACGATGTAGGCATCCGCTAAGAAAGGATTTTGATTAATTCTACACCTAAGGGGGTAAAATAGGGGATGAAAGTTTGTATGAAACTTTGTCAATTTTAAACCGATCGGGCTGAGACTTTGCATGCGTAAAGCTACTATGACGTAAGCATCCTCTATGAAAGGATTTTGATAAGTCCACCCCTAAGGGGATAAATTAACGCGAGCGAAGCCGCGGGCAAAAGCTAGTAGATAGGTAAAACTAATAAGTATATCCGGATAATCTATAAATGACTACTGACAGACCACTATTAATCACTCCTATCTCCTACCGTATTAAAACTAATTAAAAGATCTAATTAATTTTATCGGAAGAATATAATTAATAGATTGAATAGATAATTTAGATTTAAATTAGACTGTTTGTTATACATTTATCGCTACAATAATAAGATCTCAGATTGCGGTATCTTATAATGAAATACAATATGTTTTAATTAATAAAGTATTTGTTGAATTCACAATGAAGATTTTATGCATAAAAATATAATGCAATTATTAGTCATAACAATCTAATTCCGATCCGATGATAATACGATAATTTAAATATCTAAGATTAAATAATTTAAATATATCTTTTATTATCTAAATTATAGAAATACAAAACACAAAACCTAAATAGCAGGAAAATTATATTCAATATTTTACTTTCTTTGTTTTTATTTAAATGATATTGTACATGGATGGAGGGTTAGATGCAAAAATTACTAAATCGATTTTAATGAAACTCTACAATAATATAGCTTGTTTGCTGAAGTAACATTGCTGTTTATATTACTATAATAATGAAATAAAAAGTGGAAATAGAATTGATTGTAAACTAAATTTAACAATTGCTTTCCCGCCGTTTTACTTTTTTAAAACAGCGTGCTGCCTACTGGCTAGCACCATGCGGCGCAGCGGTCAGTTCGAAATTTAAAAAATAGCAATTAGTACGGTTATGGAATGTAACATCAATATTCAATAAAATCCACTATTAAACTGTGATGCACACTGGTGTTTTCCCGCCGTTTTACTTTTTTAAATCAGCGTGCCGCCTACTGGCTAGCACCATGCGGCGCAGCGGTCAGTTCGAAATTTAAAAAATAGCAATTAGTACGGTTATGGAATATAACTTCACTTTTAAATAAAATCCACTATAAAACTGTGATGCACACTGGTGTTTTCCCGCCGTTTTACTTTTTTAAAAAAGCGTGCTGCCTACTGGCTAGCACCATGCGGCGCAGCGGTCAGTTCGAAATTTAAAAAATAGCAATTAGTACGGTTATGGTATGTAACTTCACTATTAAATAAAATCCACTATTAAACTAGGATGCACACTGGTGTTTTCCCGCCGTTTTACTTTTTTAAAACAGCGTGCTGCCTACTGGCTAGCACCATGCGGCGCAGCGGTCAGTTCGAAATTTAAAAAATAGCAATTAGTACGGTTATGGTATGTAACTTCACTATTAAATAAAATCCACTATTAAACTGTGATGCACACTGGTGTTTTCCCGCCGTTTTACTTTTTTAAATAAGCGTGCCGCCTACTGGCTAGCACCATTCGGCGGTCAATTCGAAATTTAAATAATAGCAAATAGTTCGGGTAACGAATATAACTTCACTATTAAATAAACTTCATCATAAAACTGTGATGCACACAATTGCTTTCCCGCCGTTTTACTTTTTTAAAACAGCGTGCTGCCTACTGGCTAGCACCATGCGGCGCAGCGGTCAGTTCGAAATTTAAAAAATAGCAATTAGTACGGTTATGGAATGTAACATCACTATTAAATAAAATCCACTATTAAACTGTGATGCACACTGGTGTTTTCCCGCCGTTTTACTTTTTTAAATCAGCGTGCCGCCTACTGGCTAGCACCATTCGGCGGTCAATTCGAAATTTAAAAAATAGCAAAGAGTTCGGGTAAGGAATATATTTTTTTTTTTATTGGGTTGTTTGGGCTATTGTCAGATGTGTAGCACCTGTAGCACTGCGACCTACATAGATCTATTGTGCTCGCCCTTTTCAGAGTTCGCTACCTAGACCCGTCAGGGACAAGAATTGAAGGATATTCTTAGGAGCGATCGTTTTTATCTCCTCGGGAAAGAGTGTAAACTTTCCAAAGGAGATATTTCGTTTATGCATGAGTGGGCTACAACCACATAGGATGTGAAGCGGCGTTTCCTCTTCAGTTTGGCAGAATCTGCAGATACTTGTCGTGCATAGGCCTAGCTTAGCCATATGCTTGTTCAATTTGCAGTGTCCTGTGAGTGCCCTAGTCATTATGCATATGTTGTTTTTACTCAATAGCAGTAATCTATTGGAGTATTTGGTCGAGAAGCCCGATATGAAGGAATATAACTTCACTATTAAATAAACTTCATCATTAAACTGTGATGCACACAGTTGCTCTCCCGCCGTTTTACTTTTTTAAATCATTTTCTGCCTACTGGCTAGCGTCATGCGACGGTCAGTTCGAAATTTAAAAAATAGCAAATAATACTGTTATAATTACATAGTATAAAACAAAATCGCTGTCACTATCTGTCCGTCCCTATGTATGCTTAAATCTTTAAAACTACAATGTATTTTAAATCGGGTTTTTTAATAAATAGAGTGACTCAAAAGGAATGTTTATATGTACGATACATGTACACCACCCGTGCGAAGCCGGGGCGAGTAGCTAGTGTCATATAACTTCACTATTTGCGTCTACATATACGTGGTTTATGAGCTGCTTTATATACCGAAAACCGGTTAAATTGTATCCAATTTACGAGTGTGTTGAAAAAAAATATACTGTATTCTTCTAGTGTCGATTACTCTTCTAATCTTAATGTCTATTAATAGGTGCTAATATTTCAATGACATTAATATTATACACAGTAGATAACGTTAATATAAATATGAGGTTTAAAATACTTAAGATTAGACAAATTATTATGAAATTAGTTTGCGCTATTGTACTATCTAAATATATATAACTCAAAGGTGACTGACTGACATAGTGATCTATTAACGCACAGCCCAAACTACTGGACGGATCGGGCTGAAATAGGCAGGCATAGGTAGGTTTAATTCTATCCCCAAGGGGATAAAATAAGGGATGAAAGTTTGTATGAAACTTTGTCAATTTTAAACCGATCGGGCTGAGACTTTGCATGCATAAAGCTACTATGACGTGGGCATCCCCTAAGAAAGGTTTTTGATAAATTCCATCCCTAAGGGCATAAATTAACGCGAGCGAAGCCGCGGGCAAAAGCTATTGTATATATCTAGCTGTTACCCGTGATTTCACCCAACTGGAATTAAACTTCTTTTTATTATAATAAAAATAGTCTAAGTTACTTCTTAGAACATTAGCTTTAAGAGATTAGCAAGAACAAACAGACGATAAGATTTTTTTTAATAAGTATTTAGTGTAGTTAGTGTAGTATTTAGTGAAAACCTGGTAATCTGAAATTACAGACAGACATTTTATTTTTTTGTATCAATAATAATATTATGATAATATAACTAATCACTGTCTGTACGTGAAAGAAAGACTATTGTTGTCTTTCTTAACGTCATTAAATCTAAAACTTAACAGCCTCGCTTTACTTCCGATGGTCGAGGGTTCGATTTCTCGCACGATACAAACATTTGTATTCATAAGTATGATTGTTTGTTTCGGTCTTGATGTTTTCTATGTATATTACGTATGTATTTACAAAAAAAATCTATGTATTTGTAATAACTATAAACATTTGACAACAATATTTAATAAATCTGTTATGCAGTTAACAGAAACAACTAATAACAGGAGTGTCATTAAAAATGGAATTAAATAATAACAAATGTTGATATACTTCGGTATATTTATAATTTATAGGATTAAAATATGAACATTTACAATCGACTTTCAGAATAGAAAGAAATGAAAAGGTAAAACAATGAGAATAATAAATTGAAGATGTCAAAAACCATTTTCTTAATATGTAATATATGTATATTCGGTCACGGACTCATTTCTGAACCTGAATCATTTTATTCTTTGATATGTTTTAAACAGCATTTGTCAATATTCAGAACACATTTCCAAAATAAACCGATTACCATAACAATTCTTGTAATTACGTACAAATTTATCATTGTAATATGTTACAACATTTTTTTATTGACTTGCCACTTTCGTTGCAATTTCATTAAATAACTTCTTGCGTCTTTATGACCGTTTCTTTATTCAACCTGATAAATTATACAAAAACATGGCAACACAATCATTACGAAAGTGTTGCCATACACGTATAATTAGAAAAATGGCTTTACTTTCTTATAGTATTAGTATGTAATATTATGTTATCTGTGGTATTAGTCTCTTGGATTTTTTTCTATCTCTGAGCAGTCAAATATAATAAGATTTGAAAACATTGATATGTATATAAATTTGCATCTCAATACAAACATTTAGATACAAATTACAAGAAATAAACCTAAATAATTATAATATAATAAATGCATGTGTGTATTGCTAAATAAAAATTACCTATATATACTTACAAAACACTGACTTTCAGCTCCAACCGTAAGAATAAGTTACATAAAAAATGATTTAATACTGATTAATATAACAAAAAAACAACGAAATATAATTTAAATAAATATTAACATTGTAAAATAAATAACAAATATTAAATAACAATAACAAGCTTACTTCGATATTTATAACGTAATTCTAGAATACAAATTGTGCACATTAAAATAGGTATGGCAGTATATTTCAAAGTAATTAAAAATTATAATAAAATTATTAACACTTAAACTATTATGACTGCAATTATTTACATTTGTATATTATTGATTACTTCTAATAATACTATACGTATTTCAAAGCAGATCTTTTTGCTTCTTTCTTGAAAATATTTACCAGTTAAATACGTTTATTACAACTAAATTACTACGTATCGTATTTACAGTATTTTGGTTTATTTTTATACAAACATTACTTCTTAGATCTATTAACAAGGTAGATAAATGTTTCTATAAATAAGTTAACTTTAGTACATTTATAATTAAATATAATTTATTGATTATATCATTAAATTAAGTATTTATTAAAACGACGGAGAGAGTCGTCTAGAGTATAGAGAGTTGTTTGTGGAACTTTTTAATTTCAATTTATGAAGCCAAAGGTCTCTCGTATCTTTATCACCACATACTACAAATATAAATAGAATGAAACATTGTATAGTGACTGTGATAGTAAATAGATAGGCTGTGACAATATTGTAAGCGAAAATGCCAAATACCCAGGCCAAACTGAACAGAATGACAAGGCCAAATCCTATGCGAGAACTTTTAATGGCTTTCTTAGCATTTTCTTCATTCAGAATATAGACGCTTCTGGAAATGTATCCGACTATGTAGAAGAACAGAATGACATTAGCCAACAATATGACACCTATGGGTGTATATACTGATAACCATAAACCAAGTCCCGACGGATAGCAGAAACTTCCACTAGGTGACATTTCTGCAAAACGCATCGCATACGGTTCTTCAGCTGCTAATGCATATATCATCATTAATATTATAGGTACACCCCAAGAAAAACTTGACGCTACTATCATCTTTCGCGTATTTTCATGTCTTGAAATTATAACTAAGTCTCTGTATGCTATTACAGCCACTACTAATATCCAACAAAATGAGGCCAGTACAGAGTAATGCATAAATATACCGGTGAGTAAACATGATACACTATATTCGACGTATCTTACAGAAGCAGTGACTATGAAGCAAACGGATAATATAAATAACGCAATGCTGAGTTGAACCCAAACTTGATTGCGGAAAGTTGATCTCCATGATCTGAACAATAAAGCTGTAATTACAATAAATATAGCACCAATAATAGATAAACTGCTACCAGTTAGAGTAATAGCTTGTAATGCATTCTCGTTAGATTTAGAAAATGTTGGTTGCGATATCACAATTTGTGCAAATCGTCCAAGACGATCGCATCTACATGTGTCTAAAACTGTTGGGTTGTCTGATGGAATAAAAGTACAGCCTTCTTGCGACCAATATCCAGTGCTGTCCTCTTGATACTCCCAATAACCGCAAGATCGCCTTCTGTCTTGTTCGGGCAGTTGCAAAGGACTCAAATATATGTCTACCAACTGTGAAAAGAGAATTACAAATATTTAAAATGTTATCAAAAGAAGTCAGTAAGATGCCGTCACCTAAACATGTAAACAGGAGAGAACAATCGCGGACATTACATTATAATATAATGACTATGGTACCACTAAACGCATTGCCCTTTTGACCGAAACACGTCTTACAAAACATGTTACTTAGCGGCTCAAAAATGCGAGACATACAACCTACGCAGTACTTTGTACAAAGGTTACCTCGATAATTACATTTTATATCATTGGATAATCTTATTAATCCACATTTGCAGACTTATATTAAAAAAAAATACGAATGTCTGTAAATCTGTCTGTTATCTTTTCACGACTAAACTACTGAAAGATCTTAACAAAATTTGATATGAAGATACTATTTATCTTATTACAATCATCACAATGAATATAGGGCACTGTTAATTTCATAAATAAACTGAATCTAGGAGAAATAGTGGATAAGCGTTTGAGAAGACGAAATCGCAGTTATTATAGATGCTAAAATTTTGTGAGGATTAATGGCTGTTTGTTGTTCACACAAAAAGTACTGCACAAATTCGAATGAAGTGTTATATCTTAGATTAACATATAGAATACTTTTTACCTATTATATATTATTATACAAATAATATCATCCTCATACTCGTGAACGGTTATCGCATTTTATAAATTGAAATGATTTTATATTGCATCAGAACATCAACATGGGCTAAATACGTAACACTATATGAAATCAATACGATTTACCCCACGGGTCTAATATTCGTAAGCGGGTGGTGCTTGTGGGGTCTAGTCTGTTCGGGTTACGAACACTTATTAGACTATTAGCTTTTGTAATAGCATAAGCTGGTTGTCACTCTATTCTCCCAAATTTGAATTTAAAAATGAATCTGTATTATTGTAAACATGTCCAAAGTTTATTTAAAAAGAGTACGAAATGAGTTTCTTGTCAGGTTTTCTAATTTCGAAATCATTTTAAATTAACTGTAGATTTTATTTATTATAAGAGTCTGTAATAGACCTACTTGAATAAAGATATTTTTAATTTGAATTTGAATAATAAAAAAAGGTATAGTTTGTACGTTTTGATATTCTAGGTAATCTCCGGTTCATCGAGGAAGGCAGGCTAAATATCATTATGCTACGATCAGGAGCAGAGCTGGAATAAAGTTAAAAATGTTAACAAAATAAGTTATTAATAAATTAATTTACCTCTCCATTTCTGGTCTGGGGTATATCCGCAATATTGACGCTGACCACTCGGCTGTTGATGGTGAACACGTCATCACGGGGGAAGGCGTTACCATTGTATAATACCACAAAACTTATATGTCTCCGTGCATTTAATAGCGACGGTGCCAGATTCACTACGACTTCGTGTATATCTGAATCTAATATTGTTGCGTTGACTTCATCTGTGTTAATAAAATACATTAATGTTACTATAAGTTTAATTAGCTAATGAAGAAGTTATGAAATATAAAATATATCTTTTAAATATTTTGTAAATAAAATTATGTCTCTCGAATCTTTGCCAATTGTTTATTTTTTATTCTTTTAAATCACTACATCCATTTATAGCAACGCTAAATTTGTATTGACCACATTCAAGCATATAGCGTATGGTATTTATAATAATAATAACCCCTGGACAATTCACACACAACAGTCTAAAGCTAACCAGGGCAATGTTATAGATAGTAGAATTTACAATTTATATAAATATAAATACTTAAATACGTTTCGTTTACAAATTCATGCACATATATGTATAGGAAACATCCAGTCCAATACAAACAATCATACTTATGAACACAAATGTTTGTACTGTACAAGGAATCGAACCCGCAACTATACAAAGCAAGACGGTATACTAAACCGTTAGACCATCGAGGTCATCAAATAAATTAAGGACATTTTAATTATTAGCAAAAAAATATGATTGAAGATAAAGATGATAAAGATGCTTTGTCATCTAAATAAAACACTTCATGTAAACACAAAAATATTTGAATCAACGCTACCTCGTAAGAAGTCCAACTGTTTGCCCATAAAACCATCGTTTTCTGATTCTATTGTAAGCCCTCTTACAGGATTTGAATCGGGATCGGCATCAGCCACCATCAATGCTACATTATTTCTTATTAGTCTCTCAGTTCCAAAGTCGTCAACATATATTCTAGATGCAAGTACATCGAGCAGATGTAGAATTCTACTCGGGAATACTTCTTCTCCAATACTCAAATGATGATCGATCTACAAAATAAATTGTAATTTTATTACTAAAGTAAGTATTGCACGTAGTTCTTTCTCTGGAGTATCATTATCTGCTTCTTCCTTATCATCCACATTTATAAGTAACACCTTCCTTAAAACTTTCTCAGAAGTAATTTTTATTTTTTTATTATAATAACTATTGAACGCAGTTCTACAAATTTTATCTAGTGTATTTTTAATGATTATGGAATGGTCCATCTGAATGAGCTAACGGGTTATGCTAGCGGGACACCAGTTGAGGATGATAAGATGAGATCAGTTGGCCCATCGCGATAAATTCACCGGGAAGTAATCACAGTGATTTCCAGAGGGGACTGCGTGGAGGACTATATTGACATCGATAGAATAATTAGTTCACGTTATCCCTCTATTTAATGTATTAAAGAATTGCTTTCTTCAAAATGTACGATATATCTGTATTGAATCCTTTAGAATTTAATTTATAGAATTTTTGGAAAAAAATTGATCATACAAAAAATTTTGGCCGTTTTAAACATATCACATTGGGCACATTATATTTGGGCTTTAAGATTTCCTTATTGCAAACTTTAAACCGAAATAATTGTATACTCATTGAGACTAAAACTTCAAATACCTGATCGAATATAGGTTCAGCTTGGTTGATGTCTATTTGGTCTGTAGTATTCAGCAGATTCTCCAGGTCTTCTAAAATTTGCTCTAAATCCGGCTGAAACATAATAATAAACAATTCAATATTCAGATTAATGAAGTTAAATTAACAACGAATGTAATTAAGGTAACAGTTTTCTCATATACAGCAATAATGTTAATAATAATGATATACGGTGAAATACAGATTTTCCGATCGATATTTATGTATATATTGAGATTGACGGCCTCGGTGGTCTAGTAGTTTAGCACACCTTTACTTCCAATGGTCGCGGGTTCAATTCCTCGCACGACGCAAACATATATACTCATGAGTATGATTGTATAGGTCTGGGTGTTTTCTACTATATGTATGTATTTACGAAAAAAATATATCTATTATCTAACTACCCATAACATAAGCTTTAGCTAGCTTAATTTGGGTCTAGATGGCGCTGTGTGAATTGTCCTGAGATTATTATTATTATACTAGATGTTATTTTTAATGAACATTCGTTATACCTCTGGTGAAGATGTAGCACTGGTTGTTCCGGTCGATGTTTCTGCAATTAAATAATAAGTACCAATGAAATGCCAACGTCAAATAATTATACATATAACAAGATGACGCCGCAAATGTAGGTTTGCCTTATAAATTAAAATCGCCATTAAAAAAATAGAGGTTGCTGGTAGACGGGTTAAAATTTAGGGTTGTATGTATTTTAATGCCACATTATAAAAATATTTAAAAAATAATGTTAGGGATGGACAACCCTTATCACTTAAATGAAAAATATATAGTAGCCGAATCTCAGAACTATTAAATATACTAACTATAAAATTTCATAAAAATCGGTCAAGCCATTTCGGAGGAATATGGTAACTAAAATTGTGACGCGAGAATTGTATATCTTAATAATATCATAAACGAGAAAGTTTGTGAGAATGGTTGTTTGTTACTCTTTCACTCAAAAACTACCGAACGGATTTTGATGAAACTTTGCAGTAATATAGCTTATGCATCAGAATGACATATAGGCTATATTTTTAAAAATAAATTAAAACCCATTAATAAATAAATAAATGCAATTTTTCATATTCGTACCTGGCGGCTCGGTCGTGGTATCGGGTGGTGGTAGAACTGAAATCATGATATACAGACAGTTAAATAACTTGATTTGCTCTATATGTTGTTAACAAATCTAATCTTATCTCTAAGATCACAGCGATACAAAAATTTAATGACTATACTCAATTACCTTTACATATCAAAATAGAATATGACGTATAGTTTTCATATCAAATCCATCCATCTAATTAAAATAACTTTATTAATTGAGATCTATTATGATTAGTTTATAGACCGTAATTAATTTAAATTATGAGTTCGAATAGTATAAAAGTTCTATTGTCAATGGCCATACTTTTATAATCATAAACACTGGCAGTCGTACTGGCAATAAACAAAAGAGTATATATAAATACAAATACATTATAGTGTAGATTGGTGTATGCATATGCATTCTAATCTGTGCTCTTTTGTTGCTGCGACAAAAGAGCACAGATACTTTTTTATTTATTTAATTTGAATTACTACACACTAATACAATATGGATATATTGTATTAGTGAACAACTTATAAACTATGCTAGCCAATTATAATATACGAAGATTAGTTCATATATCTGTGCTCACGCTCAGAAGCACTGGTTTCGCAATGCAACGATATCTAGTGCTTCTGGAGCGGACAATCTAATATATTTGCAACAGTTGCTAGGATGCTGTTTGCACCGAATTTTAGACATCAGTGATGCAGTTGTTTTCGTATTATGCGGCTACCCGCACTACTCCAAACATATCTGATGCGCTATAGAACCGAGGGAGCCCCAACAACATCCAAAACCCATTATTATATTGTATACAAAGAACGTTAGAGTGTTTTTTTTTCTATAATAAATTACAAGTATACTTGTAAATTACCTCTTCACTACATATTATAAAATAAAGTCGCTGTCGCTGTCTGTCCGTCCCTATGTACGCTTAAATCTTTAAAACTACGCAACGGATTTTGAAGCGGTTTTTTAATAGATAGAGTGATTGAAGAGGAAGGTTTATATGTATAATACATGTACACCCGTGCGCAGCCGGAGCGAGTAGCCTGTTTTTATTATAAAACACTATAATTACCTATAACTTCAGCGAAATGTGTTAAGTGGTTGCAATGGCACGCATCTAGAACTCCAGGATCTGTGGACTTCACTAATTTACAGCCTCTATCTGACCAGTATCCACTGCCGTCTTCTAAGTTCCAGAAGACGCATGATCTGTTCATATCGCCTGTTGTTTCGATAACAGGCTTCAGATGCAATTTCACCACCTGGAAAGCAATTTATTGATATAGAAATAGAAATAATGTTTATTAAAATAAACACAGTACAAACACTTTTGAATAGTCACATTTTTTATTCTACCACTCATTCGGAAGGCAGTTTCTTCACAAGACAAATGAGTATGAAACTCGAGTGTTGCTCTTTTGAATAGGTGTTTTTCTCATATATAATTTTTTATTTACATAACTTAATTGTACAACTAAGAACCTAGAAATTAAAAATCCTAAAAACTATATATTATATAAAGATAATAATATTGAAAGAGAATGTTTAAGGAACTTCGTCTGCTTAATTTTGTTTATTTATTTCATTTATTAACGATTTATTGTACCAGATTTATATTACAGGAATCATAATAGATAAAGATATGAAATGTAATATAAGAAATAGGGAAATATAAATAGAAGACAAAGTAAATGTGTATTCTTATATAGTAAAAATAAAGTCGCTGTCGCTCTCTGTCCGTCCCTATGTATGATTAAATCTTTAAAACTACGCAAAGGATTTTGAAGCTGTTTTTTTTAATAGGTAGAGTGATTCAAGAGGAAGGTTTATATGTAAAACACATGTACACCCGTGCGAAGCCGGGGCGAGTATCTGGTAACTGTATATATTTATTTAAATCGTTGGTTTTGTAGGATATATTACTGCATTATTTTCCTAGTGAATTAAAATATATATATAACATCTTATCATGCATGCAAACTGTACCAGGCAACCTTTGGGTAAAGTCGAAAGACAGAGGGTTGTATAATAAGACAGAAGGCTGTATAAAAATATATAAAATAAAAATGATATTCTGAACCTCGCTGTCATATTAAGGATTTCAGCTAAAGAAAGTTGTTCTACTTTTTTAAGACATACGTGTCGTGTAGCAAATGTTGTCTATCAATTATATTTTATAATGTCTATATTTACACAGAATTTTATTATTATTATTTTATAGGTATATATGAAATAACGGGTCATTGGGCTCCCTAAAATATGGACGAGCGCAGTGATGGCTGGCTCATCCGTCATACTCGCGAACGGATGCTGCTTGTAGGGACTGGTCTGCTCTAATCACTATGACCGATTTCCTCTTATTAATTGTTTAACCAGTTGGTTGTATACTTAATATTTTTTTCTATCTGAGTATTTAATTGAATTAGTGCTAATTGGTAGTTTGTATTCATACACTTAAACTTAAAAATGTAAAGTAAGAATAAAATTATTTAAAAGGGCAACACGCAAGTTTCTAGCTCGTTCTTCTTGTGATGAGACAGCTTCCCGAATGAGCGGTAGATTAAAAAAAATGTGATGACTATTCAAAAGTGCTTCAATGTAAGTTTATTTGAATAAACTATTTTCTATTCTATTCTATTCTTAACTTGACGTCATTCTTGAACTTTTGTAATGGCGGACTTGAAAGAAACTTATAAATTAAATGAAAAGAAAAGAAAATATATACCTCGTCGTTATCGAACTGTGTCAAGTTCTCTACATTAACACTGATCACTCGGCTGTTGACAGCTAATCGA
Organism: Achroia grisella; assembly: GCF_030625045.1. NCBI lineage: Eukaryota > Metazoa > Arthropoda > Insecta > Lepidoptera > Pyralidae > Achroia > Achroia grisella. Next base: position 72,114 of record NW_026712785.1, read on the forward strand.
GAATTAGTGTTGGCAAACGCTTGGTCATCACGGAAGACAACAAAACTAATACGCCTTGTAGATGTCGCTACAGACTCTGGTAAATGCACTACAGCATCGCTTGCATCAGCATTCAAATGATCAGGATCGTCATCTGAAAAAAAATTATCACTACTATAATATCTCAGGACAATTCACACAGCGCCATCCAGTCCCAAGATAAGCAGAGCTTATGTTGGGTACTAAACAACTTACATAAATACATTTTGTTTGTAAATATATACATTGTATATATAGAAAACAACCAGACCGATACAAACAATTATAGTCATTCATACAATTGATTACACCGTACGAGGAATCGAAACTTAAATATTTTTGTAAATATATACATAATTTATACAAAGAACACCCCGACCGCTACAAACAATCATAGTTATTCAAAAAAAAATTACACCTTGCGAGGAAAAAAAAATTATAAAAAATATGACGTTCATAAGCGACAAATTAAAAAATCATTTATTCATGTAGAACATTTTCCCACGTGCATAACCGTTTTTTTAATTTAAATTTGAATTCGAGGAATCAAACCCGCAATCTTCAGAAGAGAAGAGATGTCCCATACCACTATACCACCGAGAACATCTAATATGTTATGTCCAAGGCTATAATGGTATATGGTGTTGTAATATTGAAATGAATAAATAAATAAATAAATAAATAATAACAACTGGCGCTGCGTGAATTATCAAAGTATATTATTATTATTACAACATTTTAGTCCTGTAGAATGGCAACACACATCATTACATAGTATAAAACAAAGTCGCTGTCTGTCCGTCCCTATGTATGCTTAATTCTTCAAAACTACACAACGGATTTTGAAGCGGTTTCTTTAATATATAGTGATTCAAGAGGAAGGTTTATATATATATAATACATGTACACCCGTGCTAAGTAACACGGCTATCACATAATAACTTGATGTCCGTTGAGCTGTTCATGTGTAAAGGCGACGGTTACCGCTTACCATCAGGCGGGCCGTCAGCTTGTATGCAATTTCAATTACACAAAAAAATACCCGCTTCGCGTCACATCATATAGTTAAACTTAATAAGTGCTATAATAAATCACTCACCAGAGAGAAATTCGAAAGTGTCCTTAGAAAATGAGTTTCTCGTTCTACCTTCTCCTCCTGCAGTTAGTCTCAAGCCCCTAACAGGGTTATCTGGGGAGGCGTCTGCCATCAGTAGAGCCAAATTATCACGTACTATTGTATCGTTCAGGGCACCATTCAGATCTATTCGGGATCCCAACGTGTCCAAGATATCCAGCATTTCCGGTGGGAAGGTAACGTCCTCTTCCATATCGAGAAGGTCGTTCACCTTGAAAAAAAAAACACTACTAGTTGACCCAGCAAACGTTGTTTTGCCATATAAATTAATATCGCTATTAAAAATAGGAGTTGGTGGTAGAAGAGTGAGAATTTTAGAGTGTATGTATTTTTCTATGTTAAATCATAATAAAAAAAAATATCTATGGCACCCTTATCATTGAGGTGTACGAAAAATAGACGTTGGCTGATTTTCTGACCTACCCGATGTGCACACAAAATTTCCTAAAAATCGGTAAAGCCGTTTCGAAACGAAAAAAGATATGTGTACCTATATCTAACTTCTGTATGGTAACAAATATCACGATATAGGTACACATATCTTTTTTCGTTATTTTTTACCTATATTTTATTTTTTATTTTATTATATTTATTTATTGCAGTATCACAAAAATATAAAGCACATGCATACAGAGTGTGGTTGAATTATTACAATTTTTTGTGACGGCCTCAAAGTGCATAACAATATGACACAACATACCTATATTATATATACATATATATATATGTATATATTCATATACAACAGGACCTCATAATATTATAATTCAAATTTCAAAAATGTCTCCTATACAATATATAATAAATGTAAATTATGTATTTTTTTTTTTACTTGGAGAAAATCCCTCATGGAGTTTGTATTAAACTATACTAGGTCTGTATTAAAACTAGTATAACTATAAATCTTCGTTGAAATATTAATTAATATTGTAATATATTTTATTGAGAAGGAATTGTTATTATATTATCGTATTTTCCGTATTTTTTTTAACATTATTTTTCAAATAAAAGTAAAAGGAGTACCTTAGGCAAGTTACTCATTATTACATTAGCTACCTGCCAAAAATAGTCCCGTCAAAATCGGTCCAGCCACTTCAGAGATTAGCCGGAACAAACAGACAGACAGACAAAAATTGTAGAAAATATTATTTTGGTGTATGTACCGTATTTATGCATGTATGTAGTAAAAAACGGTTTTTTTTCAATATTACATAGAGACACTCCAATTTTATTTATATACCAAAAGGGCTTACTCTAGCGCCGGCATTTTAATTAAATTTGTAAATTAAAAGAACACTTATTGTGACATAACTATAATAGTTGGACACATGCCGTCGTGACAATTTTTTTAAATAATAATGTATTATATAAAGTCGTTGTAAATCATTTTGTTCTATCATCAATACTTTATGCAGCCCACGCGGTGTTAGGTATTTTTATGTAATATTATTGCTCCTTAGGTTACATTAATAAAGTTTTAGTAAGGATCCCTAATTTTTTTGGAGATATAATATAGCCTATGTTACTCAGGGATAGTGTAGCTTCCTAATGGTGAAAGAATTTTTTAAATCGGTCAAGTAGTTTCGGAGCATATTCATTACAAACATACACACTACAATACAAATCTTTCCTCTTTATAATATTAGTATACATACAGATATAGATTTAACATATAAACTTAAATTTACGTTTCGCTCACGTAAATGCGCTATCTCATTCGTGCATCATCAATTTCCAATATCACAGATAAGAATTCAGATCCAATATTATAGAAAAATACGCGTGCATTTTAATTTGTATAGCTGTCCCACTCACGCGCAAACTCATCCTAGACATGTCCTCCCAAAACTATATCCTACAAACCAAGTATGACCAAGAAACAAATAGGAATACTTCCGAACAGTTGATAAATTAATTTCAATCAAGAATGTCTCTCTTACCCTGCAATTTCATCTGTATCTAGAACCGAAACACATCTTATAAAGTAACACGCTTGGTAGCCGAAAGAAACTGAGGTATGTACACTTGTACAGTTACTCAATACTGTATAGTTATTACCTGATCAAAGGCGTCAGTGATAGTATCCACATAGACCGGGACATCCTCGTTTTCCAAAATGTCAAGTATATCCTCTATAATTTGATCTATTATGTCATCAGGCTGCAAGAGAAATTTTGGTTACATTATCTATACCAATATAATTAGCTAATCTTAACTGAGAACTAAGAAGTAGGTGAAAATTATAATAACCCTAGACAAAACATCACTGAAGAATCTTATTATTGTTATATACGCGAAAGCTTGTTAGTATGGATAGAGGTTTCGATTGATGAATGTTTGTTACTTCTTTAAGCAAAAAATGCTAAATGGATTTTAATGAAACTTTACAGTAATATAGGTCATAAATCAAAATAACACATTGGCCACTTCAAATTTAATATTACTACGATTATATATAGATAGTATGGTATAACAAGAAAATACATAGCATAAATTAAAAAACAACAACAGCGTAAGTGACTGTTGTTTTTTTTATTTTATACTACGCTCATTGCCTCAGAGTATAATAATAAAGTTTCCTTTTGAATGTAGGCTTATTTTCCATTTCGCGTAGGTATGCAAGCACTCTGTTTCAAAGACTAATTAACGGTGATAGTAAACAAATTAGACAAATAACCTGAATGATGTGAAAGAGTTGTGAAAAGAAGAGTATGGGCCGACCAAACATTAGGCAATAAGTGTGATACTGCATAACATAAACAGATATCAGTCAAAATATACAATATACACACATCTTTTTTATTCACGGTAGTCGGATGAAAATAAAAGACATAATAATATCAGTTTACTAACCGAAATACCTGGAGTAGTGGATATAGCGGTAGTAATATCAGCTGTAGTGGCTTCGGTTGTGGTGGTCTCATCAGTGGTTGTTTCAGTTGTTGTTACAGTCGGAGTCGTCGTTTCGGTGGTAGTGGACTCTTCAGTTGTAGTGGTGACTTCGGTTGTGGTGGTCTCATCAGTGGTTGTTTCAGTTGTTGTCACCGTCGGAGTCGTAGTTTCGGTGGTAGTGGACTCTTCAGTTGTAGTGGTGACTTCGGTTGTGGTGGTCTCATCAGTGGTTGTTTCAGTTGTTGTCACCGTCGGAGTCGTCGTTTCGGTGGTAGTGGACTCTTCAGTTGTAGTGGTGACTTCGGTTGTGGTGGTCTCATCAGTGGTTGTTTCAGTTGTTGTCACCGTCGGAGTCGTCGTTTCGGTGGTAGTGGACTCTTCAGTTGTAGTGGTGACTTCGGTTGTGGTGGTCTCATCAGTGGTTGTTTCAGTTGTTGTCACCGTCGGAGTCGTCGTTTCGGTGGTAGTGGACTCTTCAGTTGTAGTGGTGACTTCGGTTGTGGTGGTCTCATCAGTGGTTGTTTCAGTTGTTGTCACCGTCGGAGTCGTCGTTTCGGTGGTAGTGGACTCTTCAGTTGTAGTTGTGACTTCGGTTGTGGTGGTCTCATCAGTGGTTGTTTCAGTTGTTGTCACCGTCGGAGTCGTCGTTTCGGTGGTAGTGGACTCTTCAGTTGTAGTGGTGACTTCGGTTGTGGTGGTCTCATCAGTGGTTGTTTCAGTTGTTGTCACCGTCGGAGTCGTCGTTTCGGTGGTAGTGGACTCTTCAGTTGTAGTGGTGACTTCGGTTGTGGTGGTCTCATCAGTGGTTGTTTCAGTTGTTGTCACCGTCGGAGTCGTCGTTTCGGTGGTAGTGGACTCTTCAGTTGTAGTGGTGACTTCGGTTGTGGTGGTCTCATCAGTGGTTGTTTCAGTTGTTGTCACCGTCGGAGTCGTCGTTTCGGTGGTAGTGGACTCTTCAGTTGTAGTGGTGACTTCGGTTGTGGTGGTCTCATCAGTGGTTGTTTCAGTTGTTGTCACCGTCGGAGTCGTCGTTTCGGTGGTAGTGGACTCTTCAGTTGTAGTGGTGACTTCGGTTGTGTGGTGGTCTCATCAGTGGTTGTTTCAGTTGTTGTCACCGTCTGAGTCGTCGTTTCGGTGGTAGTGGACTCTTCAGTTGTAGTGGTGACTTCGGTTGTGGTGGTCTCATCAGTGGTTGTTTCAGTTGTTGTCACCGTCGGAGTCGTCGTTTCGGTGGTAGTGGACTCTTCAGTTGTAGTGGTGACTTCGGTTGTGGTGGTCTCATCACCGTCGGAGTCGTCGTTTCGGTGGTAGTGGACTCTTCAGTTGTAGTGGTGTGTTAATCTTTATTTGTCTGTTGTGTTTTCGTTTCAGTTGTGCTCACCGTCGGACTCGTCGTTTCGGTGGTAGTGGACTCTTCAGTTGTAGTGGTGACTTCGGTTGTGGTGGTCTCATCAGTGGTTGTTTCAGTTGTTGTCACCGTCGGAGTCGTCGTTTCGGTGGTAGTGGACTCTTCAGTTGTAGTGGTGACTTCGGTTGTGGTGGTCTCATCAGTGGTTGTTTCAGTTGTTGTCACCGTCGGAGTCGTCGTTTCGGACTCTTGGTAGTGGTGACTTCGGTTGTGGTGGTCTCATCAGTGGTTGTTTCAGTTGTTGTCACCGTCGGAGTCGTCGTTTCAGTTGTAGTGGTGACTTCGGTTGTGGTGGTCTCATCAGTGGTTGTTTCAGTTGTTGTCACCGTCGGAGTCGTCGTTTCGGTGGTAGTGGACTCTTCAGTTGTAGTGGTGACTTCGGTTGTGGTGGTCTCATCAGTGGTTGTTTCAGTTGTTGTCACCGTCGGAGTCGTCGTCGTGACTCTTCAGTTGTAGTGGTGACTTCGGTTGTGGTGGTCTCATCAGTTCTGGTTTCAGTACTTCTCACCTACGGACACCTCGTTGCGTGTGGTAGTGGACTCTTCAGTTGTAGTAGTGACGTCGGTTGGGGTGGTCTCATCAGTGGTTGTTTCAGTTGTTGTCACCGTCGGAGTCGTCGTTTCGGTGGTAGTGGACTCTTCAGTTGTAGTGGTGACTTCGGTTGTGGTGGTCTCATCAGTGGTTGTTTCAGTTGTTGTCACCGTCGGAGTCGTCGTTTCGGTGGTAGTGGACTCTTCAGTTGTAGTGGTGACTTCGGTTGTGGTGGTCTCATCAGTGGTTGTTTCAGTTGTTGTCACCGTCGGAGTCGTCGTTTCGGTGGTAGTGGACTCTTCAGTTGTAGTGGTGACTTCGGTTGTGGTGGTCTCATCAGTGGTTGTTTCAGTTGTTGTCACCGTCGGAGTCGTCGTTTCGGTGGTAGTGGACTCTTCAGTTGTAGTGGTGACTTCGGTTGTGGTGGTCTCATCAGTGGTTGTTTCAGTTGTTGTCACCGTCGGAGTCGTCGTTTCGGTGGTAGTGGACTCTTCAGTTGTAGTGGTGACTTCGGTTGTGGTGGTCTCATCAGTGGTTGTTTCAGTTGTTGTCACCGTCGGAGTCGTCGTTTCGGTGGTAGTGGACTCTTCAGTTGTAGTGGTGACTTCGGTTGTGGTGGTCTCATCAGTGGTTGTTTCAGTTGTTGTCACCGGTTCGGTGGTAGTCGACTCTTCAGTTGTAGTGGTGACTTCGGTTGTGGTGGTCTCATCAGTGGTTGTTTCAGTTGTTGTCACTGTCGGAGTCGTCGTTTCGGTGGTAGTGGACTCTTCAGTTGTAGTGGTGACTTCGGTTGTGGTGGTCTCATCAGTGGTTGTTTCAGTTGTTGTCACCGTCGGAGTCGTCGTTTCGGTGGTAGTGGACTCTTCAGTTGTAGTGGTGACTTCGGTTGTGGTGGTCTCATCAGTGGTTGTTTCAGTTGTTGTCACCGTCGGAGTCGTCGTTTCGGTGGTAGTGGACTCTTCAGTTGTAGTGGTGACTTCGGTTGTGGTGGTCTCATCAGTGGTTGTTTCAGTTGTTGTCACCGTCGGAGTCGTCGTTTCGGTGGTAGTGGACTCTTCAGTTGTAGTGGTGACTTCGGTTGTGGTGGTCTCATCAGTGGTTGTTTCAGTTGTTGTCACCGTCGGAGTCGTCGTTTCGGTGGTAGTGGACTCTTCAGTTGTAGTGGTGACTTCGGTTGTGGTGGTCTCATCAGTGGTTGTTTCAGTTGTTGTCACCGTCGGAGTCGTCGTTTCGGTGGTAGTGGACTCTTCAGTTGTAGTGGTGACTTCGGTTGTGGTGGTCTCATCAGTGGTTGTTTCAGTTGTTGTTACAGTCGGAGTCGTCGTTTCGGTGGTAGTGGACTCTTCAGTTGTAGTGGTGACTTCGGTTGTGGTGGTCTCATCAGTGGTTGTTTCAGTTGTTGTCACAGTTGGAGTCGTCGTTTCGGTGGTAGTGGACTCTTCAGTTGTAGTGGTGACTTCGGTTGTGGTGGTCTCATCAGTGGTTGTTTCAGTTGTTGTCACCGTCGGAGTCGTCGTTTCGGTGGTAGTGGACTCTTCAGTTGTAGTGGTGACTTCGGTTGTGGTGGTCTCATCAGTGGTTGTTTCAGTTGTTGTCACCGTCGGAGTGGTAGTTTCGGTGGTAGTGGACTCTTCAGTTGTAGTGGTGACTTCGGTTGTGGTGGTCTCATCAGTGGTTGTTTCAGTTGTTGTCACCGTCGGAGTCGTCGTTTCGGTGGTAGTGGACTCTTCAGTTGTAGTGGTGACTTCGGTTGTGGTGGTCTCATCAGTGGTTGTTTCAGTTGTTGTCACCGTCGGAGTCGTCGTTTCGGTGGTAGTGGACTCTTCAGTTGTAGTGGTGACTTCGGTTGTGGTGGTCTCATCAGTGGTTGTTTCAGTTGTTGTCACCGTCGGAGTCGTCGTTTCGGTGGTAGTGGACTCTTCAGTTGTAGTGGTGACTTCGGTTGTGGTGGTCTCATCAGTGGTTGTTTCAGTTGTTGTCACCGTCGGAGTCGTCGTTTCGGTGGTAGTGGACTCTTCAGTTGTAGTGGTGACTTCGGTTGTGGTGGTCTCATCAGTGGTTGTTTCAGTTGTTGTCACCGTCGGAGTCGTCGTTTCGGTGGTAGTGGACTCTTCAGTTGTAGTGGTGACTTCGGTTGTGGTGGTCTCATCAGTGGTTGTTTCAGTTGTTGTCACCGTCGGAGTCGTCGGAGTCGTCGTTTCGGTGGTAGGACTCTTCAGTTGTAGTGGTGACTTCGGTTGTGGTGGTCTCATCAGTGGTTGTTTCAGTTGTTGTCACCGTCGGAGTCGTCGTTTCGGTGGTAGTGGACTCTTCAGTTGTAGTGGTGACTTCGGTTGTGGTGGTCTCATCAGTGGTTGTTTCAGTTGTTGTCACCGTCGGAGTCGTCGTTTCGGTGGTAGTGGACTCTTCAGTTGTAGTGGTGACTTCGGTTGTGGTGGTCTCATCAGTGGTTGTTTCAGTTGTTGTCACCGTCGGAGTCGTCGTTTCGGTGGTAGTGGACTCTTCAGTTGTAGTGGTGACTTCGGTTGTGGTGGTATCATCAGTGGTTGTTTCAGTTGTTGTCACCGTCGGAGTCGTCGTTTCGGTGGTAGTGGACTCTTCAGTTGTAGTGGTGACTTCGGTTGTGGTGGTCTCATCAGTGGTTGTTGTTGTCACCGTCGGAGTCGTCGTTTCGGTGGTAGTGGACTCTTCAGTTGTAGTGGTGACTTCGGTTGTGGTGGTCTCATCAGTGGTTGTTTCAGTTGTTGTCACCGTCGGAGTCGTCGTTTCGGTGGTAGTGGACTCTTCAGTTGTAGTGGTGACTTCGGTTGTGGTGGTCTCATCAGTGGTTGTTTCAGTTGTTGTCACCGTCGGAGTCGTCGTTTCGGTGGTAGTGGACTCTTCAGTTGTAGTGGTGACTTCGGTTGTGGTGGTCTCATCAGTGGTTGTTTCAGTTGTTGTCACCGTCGGAGTCGTCGTTTCGGTGGTAGTGGACTCTTCAGTTGTAGTGGTGACTTCGGTTGTGGTGGTCTCATCAGTGGTTGTTTCAGTTGTTGTCACCGTCGGAGTCGTCGTTTCGGTGGTAGTGGACTCTTCAGTTGTAGTGGTGACTTCGGTTGTGGTGGTCTCATCAGTGGTTGTTTCAGTTGTTGTCACCGTCGGAGTCGTCGTTTCGGTGGTAGTGGACTCTTCAGTTGTAGTGGTGACTTCGGTTGTGGTGGTCTCATCAGTGGTTGTTTCAGTTGTTGTCACCGTCGGAGTCGTCGTTTCGGTGGTAGTGGACTCTTCAGTTGTAGTGGTGACTTCGGTTGTGGTGGTCTCATCAGTGGTTGTTTCAGTTGTTGTCACCGTCGGAGTCGTCGTTTCGGTGGTAGTGGACTCTTCAGTTGTAGTGGTGACTTCGGTTGTGGTGGTCTCATCAGTGGTTGTTTCAGTTGTTGTCACCGTCGGAGTCGTCGTTTCGGTGGTAGTGGACTCTTCAGTTGTAGTGGTGACTTCGGTTGTGGTGGTCTCATCGGTGGTTGTTTCAGTTGTTGTCACCGTCGGAGTCGTCGTTTCGGTGGTAGTGGACTCTTCAGTTGTAGTGGTGACTTCGGTTGTGGTGGTCTCATCAGTGGTTGTTTCAGTTGTTGTCACCGTCGGAGTCGTCGTTTCGGTGGTAGTGGACTCTTCAGTTGTAGTGGTGACTTCGGTTGTGGTGGTCTCATCAGTTGTTGTCACCGTCGGAGTCGTCGTTTCGGTGGTAGTGGACTCTTCAGTTGTAGTGGTGACTTCGGTTGTGGTGGTGTCATCAGTGGTTGTTTCAGTTGTTGTCACCGTCGGAGTCGTCGTTTCGGTGGTAGTGGACTCTTCAGTTGTAGTGGTGACTTCGGTTGTGGTGGTCTCATCAGTGGTTGTTTCAGTTGTTGTCACCGTCGGAGTCGTCGTTTCGGTGGTAGTGGACTCTTCAGTTGTAGTGGTGACTTCGGTTGTGGTGGTCTCATCAGTGGTTGTTTCAGTTGTTGTCACCGTCGGAGTCGTCGTTTCGGTGGTAGTGGACTCTTCAGTTGTAGTGGTGACTTCGGTTGTGGTGGTTTCATCGGTGGTTGTTTCAGTTGTTGTCACCGTCGGAGTCGTAGTTTCGGTGGTAGTCGACTCTTCAGTTGTAGTGGTGACTTCGGTTGTGGTGGTCTCATCAGTGGTTGTTTCAGTTGTTGTCACCGTCGGAGTCGTCGTTTCGGTGGTAGTGGACACTTCAGTTGTAGTGGTGACTTCGGTTGTGGTGGTCTCATCAGTGGTTGTTTCAGTTGTTGTCACCGTCGGAGTCGTCGTTTCGGTGGTAGTGGACTCTTCAGTTGTAGTGGTGACTTCGGTTGTGGTGGTCGTCGTTTCGGTGGTAGTGGACTCTTCAGTTGTAGTGGTGACTTCGGTTGTGGTGGTATCATCAGTGGTTGTTTCAGTTGTTGTCACCGTCGGAGTCGTCGTTTCGGTGGTAGTGGACTCTTCAGTTGTAGTGGTGACTTCGGTTGTGGTGGTCTCATCGGTGGTTGTTTCAGTTGTTGTCACCGTCGGACCGTCGTCGTTTCGGTGGTAGTGGACTCTTCAGTTGTAGTGGTGACTTCGGTTGTGGTGGTCTCATCAGTGGTTGTTTCAGTTGTTGTCACCGTCGGAGTCGTCGTTTCGGTGGTAGTGGACTCTTCAGTTGTAGTGGTGACTTCGGTTGTGGTGGTCTCATCAGTGGTTGTTTCAGTTGTTGTCACCGTCGGAGTCGTCGTTTCGGTGGTAGTGGACTCTTCAGTTGTAGTGGTGACTTCGGTTGTGGTGGTCTCATCAGTGGTTGTTTCAGTTGTTGT
>NW_026712786.1:0-18665 GCF_030625045.1 Achroia grisella
TTACTTAAATTATCAAAATTGTTTAGTCGCACTATACTAATGTTCACTGACAAATGTTTACGAATGTCTTATCGTAGCGGTGTCGTAAAACATAGCATAGATGCTACCTCGACGAGCGCTAGCGCAGCACTGAGAATTTACTTTTGGCGCAACGGTATTTATACAACTTTAAATTATTATTATTGTTTATTTTTTTCTTAGAAACTTATATTTTTTTTTATATTTCTAATGTACAAGTATATTAACTTTATTATTAATAATAATAATAATAATAATAAAACTCTTTATTGTGCATAAAAGAAACAAATAGTTACAAAAAGGAAATAAAAAAAAAAAAGAAGGATATGCAAACAAAAGGCGGCCTTATCGCTTAAAGCAATCTCTTACAGACAACCTGGGAGATAGAAGCATTGAGTAAGGGGAAGGTAGGTGGCGCACTATAAAAAGTTAGATAATATATGAATACTAAACATACATACATACAAATACCATTAATATACATACATATATATATATATATATACATATAAATAGAATACATATACATAAATAGAATATATAATTAATTACATGTCTAACAGAACAGGACATTACAGAAAGATTTTTATTTTGAGAGAAAGTGAGATTTTAGTAGTTTTTTTTAAATGGACTGGGATTGGGCAGATCTGATAGAAAGTGGCAAGGAGTTCCAAAGACGGATAGCCTGGACAGTGAAGGATTGGGAAAAGAAGTTAGTAGAATGAGGAGGGGTTACCAAACAAAGACGTCTCGTACTGCGCAACTCTCGGTCTTGCGAATCGTTATGAAACACGAAGCTCTGTTTTAAATAATCAGGAGTGGAAGGATTGAAAAGAATAGAATAAAGGAGGGACAGTATGTGCCAATTCCTGCGAAAACGGATAGGAAGCCACTTGAGTTTATTGCGAAACTGAGAAACATGGTCATATTTGCGGAGACCAAATATAAACCTTATACACATATTTTGAAGTCGCTCAAGTTTGTTTAGCTGTTCTTCAGTGAGATTAGTATAGCAAGAATCGGCATAATCTAGGATAGGAAGTAGTAATGTATGTGCTAGCGTAATCTTGGTATCCAATGGCAGGAAATTTCGCAGCCGATTGAGACCTCCAATTGACGCAAATATTTTTCTGCTCAACTGCGATAATTGATGACACCAAGACAGTGTTTCATCAAAATATATACCTAAGTTTTTAACGCAAACACTATATTCGATGTTAAAGCTATTAAAGGTAACAGGAGGAAGATGTAGTGATTTTAATTTGGAGATGTAAGAAGGGCTTCCAATTATGACACATTGCGTTTTTGCTGGATTAATTGCAAGGCCATAAGCTTTACTCCAGTCAAGTATACGAGACAGGTCCATATTAATGTCACGAATGGCGTCGGTTACATTATCTAAGTCAGTCAGTGAGTAAATTTGGAGATCATCTGCATAAAGGTGGTAGGATGAACGAAGATTAAGAGTGATTGAATTGATAAACAATGCGAAAAGAAGAGGAGATAATACGCCACCCTGAGGCACGCCAGCAGTTGTATAGCACCAGGACGAATACTTATCCTCTATACAGATTCGCTGCCGGCGCCCATACAGGTAAGTACGAAACCACTCAATTACCGTTGGAGATATGTTAAGAGAACGTAGTAAACCGAGCAAGACATCAAAGTCAACGGTGTTAAATGCATTACTGAAGTCCAGTAACGTTAACACCGTCAACTGCGACTTGTCCATGCCACGTCGAATGTCATCGGTGATTTTGATGAGAGCGGTAGTCGTGCTATGACCCGGACGGAAACCAGATTGGAGAGGGTTGAGAATGTTATTTTCTGAAAGGAATTCAAATAATTGACAGTGCACTAGGCGCTCTAAGACTTTAGACAGAAATGGGAGTATAGAAATAGGGCGATAGTCTGAGGAGGTTGAAGGAGTCCTCTTTTTTGCTATAGGGATTATGTGAGCATCTTTCCACAAGGAAGGGAAGACACTAGAGGATATGGAGTTATTGAGTATAAAAGTAATAGTAGGAAGGATGAATTCAAGGACTGGGATGATCATTTTGCGACTAACGCTATCATTCCCTGTGGCATTCGACGTAATAGCTAATATATTTTCTTAACATCACAATCGGAGAATTGATTGAAAGAAAATGTGGGAATATTAGGGGTTGGAATAGCAGGCTCCGGTGGGGATCTTTTAGTGGTTTCATAGGTGTTCCAGTAAACAAACCGCCTTCTCCTTCCCTGTAAGTAGAAAATCCGCGCGACACGAAAATCTTGTACGACGTCAGTCTGCTTGACGACGTGTCGCGTTGATGTCTTTTATAGGGCGGTAGAAGATAGTGGATTTTTGCTGGCCCTATCGCTGGGAGATATCCGCTCTGTGTTATTGGTGTTAGGGTGAGGAGTCCGAAGGACCCTTCCCCCCACAAATTCGAAAAGGTCGCTCCACTTTTGGGGAAGTTGGCCATAGTTGGCAGTTGTAAATTACAACAAAGTTGTGTTTACAATTGTTGGCTGACTGACCTCCCTCAAAGTGGTCTGCGGGTGGCTGTAATGGCCCCCGCACCCTCCCCCCCTCCTATAGAGGGCCCCCCCGTAGATTCGGGGGGAAATTCAGATAGTGTGGCTAAGAAAGCCACAAAAGAGGTTATGCCTGAACTGGCAGTGTGTTTGGGCCGCAGGCTCGACATGAACGCCCATAAGGGCGCAGAAGAGAGTATGGAGGTGGGTAACCTGGCTCAAGAGTTGGGTGGCCCTTGCACTCGGTCTCGCGCGAGCTCAGTAACGGGCAACCTGATCGAGTTTGTGCGACCGTCAGAGACCTCAGTTGGTGGGCGCAAAAAGAGGCGCCTTGACAATGGGGCAGAGTATGACTCTGCAGACTCCGCGACGAGCTCCGTTGATATGGAAATAGCGGGGCTCGCCGTGAAGAAGGGGAAGACTCCCAAGGAAGGGAGACAATATGTGGGTCCAGGGGCCGCAAAAGCGGCTCTGACCAAAGATCGGAGGAAGGAGTTCCTCAGGGTCCCAGGAAGCGACTCTGAAGGGGATGATGAGGCAGCAGAGCCCCGTACTGTCCGATCTGGGGTAAAGGCCCCCAGGAACCCCACCGACCCGGCAGAAGTACACCTCCATAAAGTGCGGGAGGCAATGGTCGAGAAGACCATGGAGGTTCTAGGGGTGGTGAAGAAGTCGGGGAACTTGAAGGGGACCTGCCAGAAGCAAATCAAGAGTGCACTGGCAAGGCTGAATTCCCTGGCTGAGTCCCTGGATGCGGACCTCATCCCGAGGTCAGTGACGCCTCTTCTGAAGAGGAACTCCGACATTGAGTCGGAACTCCACAAGCTCCGGAAGGAGAATGAGGAGCTCAGGGCCAGGGTGGCCGCTGCTCCCCCTCCGGAGAACTTGAGGCCGACCCCGGTGTACAACCACGGGGCATATCCCAGGAGAGGGAATGACTGGGACACGTTTAGGTCCCAGATCATGGAGGATGTAGGCCGCATGATGGAGCGGCAAACCGCCGAACTCATGCGGCAGGTGAGGAGCATGGTTGCCCCGCAACCGGTGTCGGTGGACATGGATGACCAAGTCCCCGACTATGTGTACCGGCCCCCACTACAAAATGGGGACAAGATAGAGGCCTACCGCCAGCAGGGCAATATCAGGCCAGGGGTAGGCCCCCAACCCAGTGGGAGTAAGGCGCCGCAATCGGCGTCACGCAAGAAGGCGGGGAAAGTAGGCCAGTCACAGCCTACCTCCTCCAAAAAGACGGAGGCTACGACTGCTTCTCAGCAGTCCACGGCGGCGGTGGAATCATGGGCCACCGTCGTTAGGAAGAACGGACGCACCACCAGCGTCCCGGAGCCGAAGGCTGGCCCCTCCGGGACCCAGGGTAAAGGGAAGACAGGGTCACAAAGTCAGACCCAGTCCTCCCAAAAGAAGGGGAAAGGGCTCCGTCCCCCTCTAAGCTGAAGGCGCCCCGCTCTGCAGCGGTTATCCTCGCCCTCCCGCAAGAAGCGGAAAAAGCTGGAGCCACTTATGCTGGCATACTTAGAGAGGCCAAGGCGAAAATAGACCTGGCTTCTCTAGGTATAGAGGAGCTCCGCTTCAAGTCGGCGGCAACGGGGGCGAGGATCCTTGAGATCCCGGGCTCCCAGAGCGGGGGAAAGGCCGACGCGTTGGCCCAAAAGCTGAGGGAGGTCCTCGGGGAAAACCCCGTACAGGTCTCCAGGCCCACCAAAACCGCAGAGATGCGGATAATGGGCCTGGATGACTCGGTCACCCCCGAGGACATCACGCACGCAGTCGCCAGGGACGGCGAGTGTGCGCCCGAGGAGGTTAAGGCTGGGGAAATCCGCCTAAACCCCTCGGGACTGGGCACTTGTTGGGTGCGGGCGCCGATCTTAGTGGTCAAGAAGATCACTACGGCAGCCCGCATCAAGGTGGGTTGGGTGTCGGCCCCGGTCGAGCTCCTGAGGCAGAGGCCGCTGAGGTGCTTTAAGTGCCTTCAGACGGGCCATGTAAGGATGCGGTGCCCGCAGTGGCCTCTGCTTCAGATGCAGCAAACCGGGCCACAAAGCCGCCGGCTGCACAGCAGCCCCGAGTTGCGTCATCTGCCGCGAGGCAGGCAAGCCGGCGGATCATTGGATGGGGAGTAAAAACTGCTCCCCAAACAGGCAAAGTAAAGCCAAGAGGGGGCCGGCACCCGCACCACCTGCGACCGCCGCCGTCCCGACTAATAATAGTTGGGCTGAGCTGGAGGAGGAAATGGACATATAATTATGGCCATTCACCTCCTCCAGGCAAATATCAACCACACCGCCGCGGCGCAGGACCTCCTACTGCAAACCGCGGCGGAGTGGCAGGCAGATGTGGTGGTAGTCGCCGAACCTTACAGAGTTCCGACCTCTGACAATTGGTTCGGCGACTGCGACGGCCTCGTGGCCGTCCACCGTACAGGGGGGGGGAGTTCTGTCTCCCCACCCTGTTCGCCCCTCTTCAGGGGCCCAGGGTACGTAGGTGTGAGTTGGGGGGAAATCGCCGTCGTCGGAGTGTACTTCTCTCCCAATAGGACTCTCGCCGAGTTCGAGGAATACTTGGACGGGCTGGGAATTGCAATCAGTGTGCACCCAGCCCGTTCCGTGCTCGTCATGGGGGACCTCAATGCCAAGTCTACGGCTTGGGGCTCCCCCATCACGACGATACGAGGCGAGGTCCTAGAGGACTGGGCGGTGGCGTCCGGCCTTTCAATCCTAAACGTGGGGTCGGTCGCCACTTGTGTGCGATGGCAGGGGAGTCTATAGTGGACATCTCCCTTGCCAGTCCAGCCATCGCGCACAGGGTGCGGGGCTGGCAGGTGATGGACGAGGTGGAGAGCCTGTCGGACCATCGCTACATAAGGTTCGACATTCTCCCCTCGTCCGGAGCTCCGCACCCGGACCGCTCAGAGAGTGACACTTCGGCGTTCCCCAAATGGGCATCGAGACGTCTTAAAAAAGACGTGCTGGTGGAAGCTTCCATAGTCCAGGCCTGGTTTCAAATACCATCCAGGCCTGTGGAGGTTGAGGAGGAGGCCAATTGGCTCGGGGGTGCCATGACCCGCATCTGTGATGCGGCCATGCCCCGGGCCCGCCCCCTCCTAGGCGTCAGGTGTACTGGTGGTCTGAAGAGATAGCGGCCTTGCGAGTGGAGAGCATGGCCGCTAGACGCCAGTACACCAGGCACCGCCGACTCAGGCGGGGCCGTGACGCCGCTATGGAAGCAGAGCTGCGGGCGCACTACAGTGAGAAGAAGAAAGCGCTGCAGCTCGCCATCAGCAGGGCCAAAGAAAGAGCCAGGGAGGAACTCCTGGAGACTCTGAACAGAGATCCATGGGGGCGCCCATATAGGAGTGCAAGGGGCAAACTTCGCCCTTGGGCGCCTCCCGTGGCAGAGAGTCTCCAGCCCCAACAATTGGAGGGGGTGTTGACAGCTCTGTTCCCAGAGCAGTCAGAGTACACACCCCCTCCTTTGGTGCCGCGCAGCCGTCAAATTGAAGAAGACGGCGCCGGCACCCAAGGGGAAGTTGGGGTTCCGTCGATAACGACGGAAGAGTTCTCCGCGGCCGTGGACAAGCTCCGGGGCAAGAAAACTGCCCCGGGGCCTGATGGTGTTCCCGGCCGGGCTCTGTATCTGGCCCTAGGTGCCCTTGGGGACCGACTCCTAAGCCTCTTCAATGAGTGCATGGAGTCGGGGCGATTTCCCAAGAAGTGGAAGACGGGCAGAGTAGTCCTGCTCCGCAAGGAGGGGCGCCCTGCGGATTCCGTATCTCCCTCGGCGTTCCGCCCGATTGTCCTTCTTGACGAGGTCGGCAAACTATACGAGAGGATAATAGTACGCCGCCTCGTCAAGCACTTGGTTCAGGTAGGCCCTGATCTATCCCCGAACCAATTCGGGTTCCGAGGGGGCCGATCCACGATCGATGCGATCTCACAGGTTCGTGCCCTCTCGGATGAGGTGGTCTCCCAAAGGGGGGTGTTGTTGGCGGTGTCTCTCGACATCAAAAACGCCTTCAACACCCTCCCCTTCGACTGTGTTAGGGAGGCACTCAAATATCATCAAGTGCCTCCCTACCTTCGGGAGGTGATCGGGGCCTACTTCCAGGACAGGAAAATAGTGTGTATCGGGCGGAACGGCACCGTGATTGAGAGGGAGATGCAGCGCGGTGTTCCACAGGGATCGGTTCTGGGTCCGGTCCTGTGGAACATCGGGTATGACTGGAATCTGCGGGGCGCCTTGCTCGACGGGACCAGCGTAGTCTGCTATGCGGACGACACGCTGGTAACGTCCCGCGGGCGGGACTACAGGGAGGCTGCCCGTCTTGCTACCGCCAGTGTGGCACTTGTCGTCGGCAGAATCAGGAGGTTAGGGCTCCAGGTGGCGCTCGAGAAGTCGGAGGTCCTTTGTTTCCATGGGCCCCGACGAGCGCCGCCACCAGGAGCCCATATCGTGGTCAGCGGTCATAGGCTCGAGGTCAAGCCACATATTAGGTACTTAGGGCTTGACCTCGATAGTCGCTGGGGTTTCCTGTTCCACTTCAAGAACCTGGCTCCCCGTCTTATGGCGGCGGCTGGCGCTTTAAGCTGGCTGCTGCCTAACATCGGGGGGCCGGGGGACAATTGTCGCCGCCTCTACATGGGTGTGGTACAATCGATGGCCCTATACGGGGCCCCTATATGGCATGGGGCCCTGTCCAGGGAAAATATGGCCTTGCTCCTGCGTCCGCAGCGAGCAATGGCCATAAGGGTCATCAGAGGGTACCGCACCGTCTCGAGAGAGGCGGCGTGTCTGCTAGCGGGCTCCCCACCTTGGGACCTCGTAGCGGAATCCCGCGCGTCATTGTACCAATGGCGTGCGGACGAGAGGGCCCAAGGAAGGGAGCCCTCCGGAGTGGAACTCGGGGAACGGAGATCCCACCTCCGACGTGTCCTCAGGGAGAAATGGGAAGAAAGGCTGGCCAACCCTACGGCCGGCCTGAGGACCGTCGAGGCTGTCCGTCCAGTTCTCAAAGAATGGATGGGCAGGCGACGATGGCCGCTGACCTATCGACTTACGCAGGTGCTGTCCGGACATGGGTGTTTCGGGCGGTACCTGTGTAATGTCGCACGGAGGGAGCCGACGACAATGTGTCACCAGTGCGGATGCGACCAAGACACGGCGCAGCATGTTCTGGAGGAGTGCCCTGCATTCGCAGAGGAGCGCCGCGTCTTGGTCGCGGAAGTGGGGGCCGACCTCTCGCTGCCGAATATAGTTCGGGCAATGGTTAGGAGCGAGGGGTCGTGGCTGGCAGTACTCACCTTCTGCGAAGAAAAAGCGTCAGCAGGGCACTAACCATGCCTGACAACATGATCAAGAGAGGATACAAATAAAAGGTCTAACAGAGAAGGATTGGAGTTAGGGAAAAAATGAGTAGGCTGGAGAGGAAGAATATTGAGATTGCAGGATGTGGCAAGAGATCTGAGGCGTTGGGCGCGGTGATCATTTTTTAACAGACACGTATTAAAATCACCCATGAGAATAGTGTGATTGTGAGAAGGAATAAGGTTTTCTAGAGTATTTTCAAGAAGAGCGAAATAGTCAATTGATGAATTGGGACTGTAAAAAACACCTAGGAGTAAATTAGAATGGGATAGGTAAATTTCAATGAAAAGAAATTCTGGCTCATTAGAGGGGTAGGAAATAGTAGACGTACTGACAATTTTATAGGCAATATGGGAACGTAGATAAATGGCAACTCCTCCACCACCTCCCACTGTTCGATCATTACGGATAAGAGTGAAACCAGGTAGTACATATAAACTAGATGGAAGACACGGTTTTAACCAGGATTCCGATATGAGTACGGCATGCACATTTTTTACATCAAAAGATGTAAGCAAATCCGGATAATGCGCTGAAATGCTTTGTGCGTTAATATGCAATACATTAAAATTTTGTTGTTGTGTAGTGACTCCATAATTAGTAAAATATATTATTGTTTGGTGAATAAAGAAAGGAGAAAATAGTTCTACAGGTAAATAAACACTGAAGTTATAATTTCATACAATACTTATAGTAAAAATGTCAAAATTATATAATTAAATTAATTTTCATTGGAGAGGTGTTAATATTTGGTCTTATGCGTTTCACAGCTACCCAAAAAAAAAAAAAAAAAAAATTATGTTTTTTTTCGTTCAAAAATTTCGTTGTATTTATGAGAAAATTAGAAATGATTATGGCAAAGTTTTGTTGAAATTTCGGGTTTAATTATGATCAATTTTTTAGATATTTAAGTTGAAAATATAAAAAAGGACGATGCTGTCTCAATTTATAAAGTAATTATCAAGTTTTAGTAAAGATATCATATCAATTTATGTTTGTTTATTAATGAACGACGACCCCAAACTTCTGTCTCTTAGCGTTTTTGAATAAACTATTTTAGAAATTAGGAAGACTAATAAAGAGAAAATTAACAACTGTTAATTTTATATATATTAGTGGTATTCGGTGGTAATAATTTCGTCACCTTTTCTTCACCCCGCGTTAAAGTCGCTGGTTCAGGGCGTTTACAAATATACCTCTGCCGATGCCTATTATATAATCACTTTTGTGTACACGAAATAATAAATAAAATATAAAATTGTCCCTATACTCACCCCAAATACACCAAAAATCCGCCAATTTGCACCAAGTTTCTAATATCATTATAACGCTGCTGAAGGAGACCGATCCAGACGACGTGCCGACTTTTGTGGCGAAGGATTTAAACAAACTTCCTCCAGTCACATTTGATCACGTCGATGTTACCAGCTTACTCAAGGATATCGTGTCCTTAAAAAAGAGTTTGGCAGATGTGACGCTATGTTTCAATGCGTCAGAGCACATAATTAGTGAGTTGCGCAAGGAAGTGGACAGTTTGCGCGACTCGCGAAAAGAAACTAGGTCACTTGACGCTACGAACATCAACACGCGCCGTGGGGCATGCCGCGATGCGTTCACGGCGGAGTCAGCGGTTTCGGCGTCGACACTGACGTCACCAGATGTGGTGTCACCGCCGGCCGCCGCGCCCCCCGTGCTCCCCGCCCGCAGCTCGCGAGCGCCGATACCGCTGCATGTGGAAGCAGCGCTAACAAAATCCTCGGTGCAACCACAGCGTCGAGATTTTGCCGCCGTCGTCGCTAGCAAACCGGCTGCTTCAGTACAGCGGCGTGTGCCAAAAACGGCACTGAACATTGACCCTATGTGTGCTGCCACTGGGAACCGCGACGATGATGGCTTCGTCGTGGTACAAAAGAAGAGGCGCACAAACAGGGTCAATAGGAATCATTGTGGCACTGCACTCACTGGGCCCAACTTTCTGCTGCGTGCTGCTACACCGACAACGACAATGTACCTGTCCCGTCTACATTACGCCACTAAGGAGCAGGACATTGTCGATTATATCCGTACCAAGAGTAACCTGACATTGAGGGTGACGCAGCTGAAGTCGAGTCACAACGCGAGTTTCAAAGCGTTTGTGGCCCTGGTCCCTACCGACTTGCTGCCCACCTTCATGAAAGAGGACTACTGGCCGAAAGGTGTGGTGTATCGGCGCTACCGTGGCAGATTGCCGTTTTCAGTGCCGTGATCACACAGACAATATAGTTGTATTGGTTTTTATTATATTATATGTATGTTAGTCTATAAGGTATTTATAATATGGGCCTAGTTGCTTGAAATAAATGAATAAATAAAATAATATGACCGCCGTAACCGCTGTTCGTTCCCGCGATCGAATGTGTCACTAGTGTTGCGCGTCGCGTCCGCCAGAGGGCAGGATTTTTTCATATCCCCAACATTAAGACTTTATAGGGACGTATATATACATTTATAGTGTAGGTGTGTTGTGGTATGTTGAAGGTGTAGTGCCGCGAAAAATGACAATAATTGCAGGAAAATTACACATCCCCCGCCCGAGAAAGGCTGATTGCCTTTATCAAAACAGAAAGTAAATAAATACAGAAAAACAAAAATTATAAAATTATATAGACCGCTCCTGTACAGAAATCGCTAAAAATACCGCAAGAAAACTAACATAATAAGTTTTTTAAAAAATAATGAAATAAATAAATATGAAACCATTAGTTAGTGGGGAGTCTACAAATCTTCACAACCGGACGAGTTATAGTGCCTGTTGAAGTGATAAGCCTTACCACTCGTACTACACCATCTTTACCCGGCAACAATTCTACAATCCTGCCCAATCTCCACTTTAAAGGAGGTAAATTTTCCTCTATAATTAGGACCAAGTCATCCACCTTAGGAGGATCTATAGGAGACGTCCATTTATTCCGCATTTGAAGAGAATGGAGGTACCGCTCACTCCATTTTCTCCAGAATCTCTGTGAAAGAGCCTGAATTAGATTGTACCGACTCAACCGTGAGTTTGGGATGTCTTCAAAATTATATTCCGGTACAGATAATAACGAGCGTCCGATTAAAAAATGCGCAGGTGTTAACACCTCCAAATCTTGGGGATCCTGCGTCAGAGGACACAACGGGCGACAATTGAGGACGGCTTCAACTTTAGTGAATATAGTTACTAGCTCCTCAAATGTCAATATCTGGTCACCGATGACTCTCCGCAATAAAGTCTTCGCCGCCTTTACAGTTGCCTCAAAAAGACCGCCAAAATGAGGCGCTGCAGGTGCATTAAAACGCCAGGTAATATCGCGTTTACCTGCGCTACTACTAAGTTGCGATTGTACTTCCCGAGAAGCTAAATACCTTTGTACCTCATCTAAGTGTCGATTGGTACCTACATAGTTAGTGCCGTTATCCGAACGAATCACACTAGGTAGTCCGCGTCGAGACGTAAATCTCGTTAGAGCCGCAAGAAAACCCTCTGTCGAGAGGTCCGTAACACATTCAAGATGAACGCACTTAGTCGAAGAACAAATGAAAACACAAAGATAAGCTTTCAATGGTTTTGCGTTACGTAAACGAGAATATTTTATTATAAATGGTCCGGCAAAATCCGTTTGCACGGTATGAAAAACTCCAGTAGCAACTACTCTATCCGTAGGTAAGGCAGACATTAATGGTTCTGTAGGTTTAGCCTTTGTCCGAAAGCAAGAAATACATTTAAAAATTCTGGTACGTATAGCTTGTCGTGCCGAAATGATCCAAAATTGAGTCTGTAAAATGGCTTGCAAAGCAGTCGATCCCGCATGACAGTGAATTTTATGATGATGATCTATAATTAAACTCGTTAATGGATGATCCTTTGGCAAAAGAACCGGATGCTTTCGATTATATGACAAATCGGAATGATTTAAGCGTCCTCCGACACGCAAAAGGCCCTCCTCGCAAATAAAAGGCATAAGCCGCCGTAAACGTAAAGAACAAAAACTACTCCGCTTGAGGCAACTTAAATCATCCGCAAACTCCGTAGTTTGGACTAGTTTTATCAACCGCAGTAAAACCGATTGTCGTTCTTTTGTTGTCAAAACTCCGGTAACCTTATGGTTTGGATTTTTACAATTACTAAAAAACCTATAACAATACGCCACTACCGCTAACAGCATATTCAAAGAACTAAACCGCAAAAAAATAGGATCTCTCTTGACCATCACCGCGTGAACCTTCACCACCGTCTTTCGAATACCAGGTAAGTCATACTCAGTTTTATTAATTTCACTCAAAGGCCAGGTATCCGCATGACCTTAAAGCCAGGAGGGCCCCACCACAATTTGTGCTCGAGCAGTTCCGAAGCTCGACAACCACGACTTGCTATGTCGGCAGGGTTCAGTTCCGAGGGTACGTGTCGCCACGTTATATTCAAACCGCAATTAATAATTTGTGAGACTCTGTTTCCTTCAAATGTCTGTAAAAGATGGGGTGATATCCGCAACCAAGAAAGTACGATAGTACTATCAGACCAGTACACAACATCCTCAATGTTCACATGCTCGTTAATTGAATCCACCACGTACTTTACAAGCCACACAAGTAAAGCTGCTCCGCAAAGCTCCAGTTTCGGAATAGTAAGCCTTGACTTTACAGGTGAAACCCGTGATTTAGCCATCATTAAAACGATCTTAACTTGACCGCTTTTCCCACTGTTCTCAAATAAACAGCAGCCCCATATCCAAGTTCAGACGCATCCGCAAAACCATGTATAGAACACGTTCCAGAGTTTCCCAATGCAAATCGTTCCATTTTAAGATTTTCAATCATAGGCAGATTGTTTAAAATACCTTGCCATTCCGCAACAACGTCTGCCGGAGGTTTGTCATCCCATGACAACCTTAACAACCATAGACGTTGCATTAAAATCTTTCCCTGAAAAATTACAGGGAGATCCAACCCAATGGGTCAAAGGTCCGTGCTAATGTCGATGAGATCGATCGTTTTGTACAAATTTCCATATCATTAAATCTGGTATGGTAAGAAAAACTGTCACTACTTGGATCCCATTGGATTCCCAATAGCTTAATGAAGCTAGGCCCATCCGCGTTGTCTTTAAAAATTAGGGGTTTCTCCAAATGTTCCGCTGGAATGTCTTTTAACAAATCCGTAGTATTTGACGTCCATTTACTGAGTTCAAATCCGCCAGACTTCAGTAAATTCACTACGTCTCGCTTAAGACTTTGAGTCTCCTCCAGGGTATCCGCACCGCCCAAAATATCGTCCATATAAACTGAAGACCGGAGAAGACGCGCCGCCGCCGGAAATCGTCTTTCTTCGTCATCCGCTAATTGTCTCAACGTCCGTATTGCGAGATAAGGACTAGACTTCATGCCATACGTTACTGTGTTCAATTCATACAGTTGAAGGGGCATATCAGGAGACTCCCTCCAGAAGATGAGTTGATGTGCACGATCTTTCGGAGTAATTAAAATCTGTCGGAACATCATTCGGATATCCGTAGTGAAGACATATTTATGTAGTCTAAATCTGCAAATAATCTCCATAATATCACGTTGTAACTTTGGTCCAGCATGTAAACAGTCATTAAGACTTACTCCGTTGCTAGTCTTGCCGCTAGCATCAAATACGACTCTTATATTATCTGAATCTGTTTTAAAGATTCCATGGTGACATATAACATAACAACCGGAATCATAGTCTTCTGGTTTTCGGACACAGAGTGACATATGTCCCTTTTCCGCATATTCCCGCATAAAATCTACATATTTTTTCCGCAGCGACTCATTTAACTGCAGTTTTCGTTCCATTGTGAAAAAACGCCTTTTAGCCAATAAAACTGAATCTCCAAGAGACGGCCTGTTCGATAAAAAAGGTAAGTTTACGACATACCTTCCGCTCTCGTCCCGCTGATGAGTAGCAACAAACATAGACTCGCATTCCATATCCTTAGGATCTTCCACTGCGCTAGGAATATCTTCCACCTCCCAAAATCGCTCCAAAATGCTATCGGTTGAAATATTACAGCAAAAAGTTTGCAAAAAATGAGTCTCCTGAGAAGCTGGTTCCGCAACCGGACAAATAACAGGCCCAGTCAACACATGCCCGAACACCGTATTCATGGCACGAGGTAAATTATCATGTATCTTTATAGTACCATCCCCCAAATAAATATCTGCAATAAGATCCGCACCAATTAAAATATCAATTTCCCGACTGATATAAAATTGTTCATCAGCAAGAAGTATACCTCTATAACTTTCCGCTAAATGAGGAGATAAGGAAAAACCTGGCAAATTTCGCGTGATCTTATTTATCACTGTAGCTGCAGTGTAAAGAACAGGTAGATCTGTGTACCTAGGCATTATATTTAAATTAACTACTCTCTGGCAGCCAGTTACAGGAATACCACTCAGTCCCGTGACTGATATAACATTAGACCTCAACCGCTTTAAGCCCAGTCTGTTGGCACAATGTTCCGAAATAAAGGTACCCTGACTGCCGCCATCTAGTAATGCACGTGCCTCCTGGTAATAACCGTGTTTATCCAGTACTCGTATGATAGCCGTTGACAGTAATACCATCCGTTGATAAGTACCAGTGGCCTGTGATGCCATTCCTCCAAACACCTCATTGCTGCCTGTACTTGCCGATGAAACCCTAGCTGTAGGAGCCGTCTCCTGAGGCGGATGTTCCGTAGCATCCGTCTTGCTTGGGACATTATTAATAGATAAACGGGGTTGACGTTCCCGTGACCCCGCAGGTATGTCAAAATGTAATAAGGAATGATGTTTAGGTGAATTGCATTTATAACAATTTCGATTATATTGGCAATTAGCAATGTTATGACTATTAAGGCATCGAAAGCATAAGTTAGTGGATATTATGTGTCGCTTTCGGATGGTAGGCTTTAAACTCAAAAACTTCTCGCACTTAGCGATGAAGTGACCGCTCTTTCCGCAGTATTTACATACCGAGCTAACTTCATTGTGAACTACCGAATGTACAGCCCGTACCGCTGGAGCTGACGTTCTACGCCGCATATGAGCACTGGAATCAGGATCCGCACTAGATTCCAATTTACGAATCTCACCTTCTAAAAATTTCAATAAATCTTCAAAGGCAGGTAGTTCCTTTTCATCAAACTTATTTTCAAAATCCCTTTTTAAGTTACTACCTAATTTTTGAAAATTTATGTAAAATAATATATAAGACCACGAATCTACTGGAAAGTTCATCTTTTCTAAAGCCTTCGTATTTTCGAGCAAAGTATTCACAAACAATTTTAGTCCACTCAAATTTTTATATGTGACGGGTACCGCACTTAATAAATTGTGTAATAATTTATCCGCTAACAAACGTTTATTATTATAACGTGCCTTAAGTAATTCTAATGCAATGGAGTAATTATCACCGACAATAGATAAATGCTGAATTAATGTTTTTGGTTCTCCTACTAAAGAACTAGATAAATAATACAATTTTACAGTATTAGTTAATCTTACATCATGATCAATCAATGATTGAAAAAGTTCCATGAAGGAATTAAATTCCTGTAATTTCCCTGAAAATGAGGGCAGCGATAACCTAGGTAAAATCACTTTAGACTTGAGATTAGTGTCGGTCTTTATATTGTCACCACAGTAATCCGCTTTAGTTTCAAGAGATAACTCAATATATCGCCGCTTTATAAAATAATACTTCTTATTATATGTCTCAAAGACCGTCTTAAGTTTCTCTAACTCCGATTCATCCGCCTTGAGTTGCATCTCCGAATGCATAGAATCAAATTCTTAATAATTATTTTCTAAGTCCGCATACCTAACTTGAAACTCAGTCTTTTGTTCCAATGTTAACGAATCTGTCCGCACGAGATCATAAATGTAATCAATATTGTGAGTGGCTTTATCGTACCTAAATTGAATTTTCTTAACCGCCGTTGTCATTTTCGATAGTAAGTGACAAAACAAGCAAACGTAAGAAAAACAAAACCCCAATTCAAATAAAACGTAAGCAAACGCGAACTATCAATTTTGTAAAAGTACTTAATATATAATAAACTCAAGTTTAATTTACTTATAAATATTTAAAAAATAACACAAATTATACTTATACAAATACCTTCAACTGGCACTATAACTTATACTAAACAAGTATATTCAGTAACAACAATTACATAAAAAACAAAGTAAGTTATGCCTAAACTACTACAGGAATAATACTTAATTTTCCGATTCAAGTATTAAAAACTATCGCAAATATCTAACGCTCATTAATCGACAATAAACCACAAAATAGTTATTAATGTAAACTATTTCTAAAGACACCTAATTACAAATTAGCTTTGTTACACTGTTTGCAAAAATTATGAAAATAATAAAAAAAAAAAAAAAAAAAAAAAAAAAAAAAAAAACAAAACAAAACAAAACAAAAAAAACAAAACAAAACAAAACAAAACAAAACAAAAAAAAACAAAACCGTTGTTGGGATTTGAAGTACCAACTTAATAATACGAAGTCGAACTATTGAAAGCAAGGCAAATTAATGTATAGTTAAAGTAATGAAATTAGAATACTATATCTACTACCATTTAAAAAATTTATTACCAAAAGTAAATAAGACCGTCTTTATTTACTTTGGATTTAAAATAAAACACATAACACAAGACTAATAACAATATAACCCTAATATCCAGGAGACAATAATTTAATCGCAATTAAATAACAAAATATCAAATATGCCGGTGAGGTGAAGTATTTGTCATGTAAAAGTAATGAAATTGTGAAAGTATAATTATATGGGAGGGAACCAAAACATATATATACCAATGCCTAACACTGAAACATAAATATTACCGCAAATTATGTGTATGGTGTGCAAATAGTTTTTAAATTATGATAATTTTATTACGTAGGTAGGAATAACCTCAAATATGTGTATCCGCGATTTTGTGTTTTTCTGTAAATGATTAGAAATAAACAACGACAAAGGATAAACTCCGATCCGTCTCGAAGTGACCAATGTTAATTTTATATATATTAGTGGTATTCGGTGGTAATAATTTCGTCACCTTTTCTTCACCCCGCGTTAAAGTCGCTGGTTCAGGGCGTTTACAAATATACCTCTGCCGATGCCTATTATCTAATCACTTTTTTTGTACACGAAATAATAAATAAAATATAAAATTGTCCCTATACTCACCCCAAATACACCAAAAATCCGCCAATTTGCACCAAGTTTCTAATATGACCGCCGTAACCGCTGTTCGTTCCCGCGATCGAATGTGTCACTAGTGTTGCGCGCTGCGTCCGCCAGAGGGCAGGATTTTTTCATATCCCCAACATTAAGACTTTATAGGGACGTATATATACATTTATAGTGTAGGTGTGTTGTGGTATGTTGAAGGTGTAGTGCCGCGAAAAATGACAATAATTGCAGGAAAATTACACAACAACAAAGATGCTGTTTTTAAGATTAGATATCTATCTATATAATTCAGAAATCAGAAATGTATATCCGACTCTTAATTTCTTAGAACCAGAACCACAAAGACCCCGCTTTTATGCCAAAAAATGTGAAAGGCCTCTTAAGGCCTGCTATTGAACTGCCCTGCGTAAGGATTGTTTCTTATTCGGTCATAGTAGCTGTAGTGTATGTGGAAACACTAGCAGTTTATTATCTATCGTCTCGAGCCGAGCGCAAGAGGGAACCGACGTCCCTGCGCAAGCGCCGCGGAGTAAAGACGTGGAGCTATGGCTAACGAGCCGATATTACGTCGATAACAACTTACATACAAGAAGACATATAAGTGAACACTATATGTGGCGACGAGGCAAAATGGATATAAATAAAATAAGTACAAAATCACCAAAACAATAACAGACTGGCAACGACTCGAGAAATCTCTCGAATCGACCGACACACCGATACTAAACCGTATTCCCGACGTCATAGAGTCCACCGAGGACACTGTCATTGCGATCGACTCGCTTACTAACCACCTGCAGTCGGCAGTCAAGGACTGCTCCAGGGAGGTACCGGCGACGGACGACCGTCGCTGGAAGCTCCCCGATGACGTAAGGAGGTTAATAAGCGATAAGAACGCAGCCACTAGAGCGTACGATCGCTACCCCTCCGAACCGAACCGGGTGCGCCTGCGAGCCTTACAGCGTAGCGTTAAGGAGCGCATCGCGCAGATCCGGGACGGCCGGTGGGGCAAGCTCCTAGAAGAGATAACGCCATGCCACACCGCGTACTGGCGCATAGCGAAATCTCTCAAAACCGACCAACAGACAAACGACCTGCCCCCGCTAGTCCGACCCGACAACACTATAGCCTTCTTCGACGAAGATAAGGCTGAGTGTCTAGCGTCCAACTTAGAAGCCCAATGCTCCCCCAGCACGCTCCCAGTCGAGGCAGGTCATCTCGGGAAGATAGACACCGAAGTCGAACGCATCGCGTCCACCCCGCCCACCGAAACTCTCTCACCAGTCACGCTTGATGAGGTCAAAACGCTAGTTAAACAACTACCTATCAAAATCACCCAGCTCAGACGGCATATCCAATAGGTTAGTCAAAAGTCTGCCATCCCAACTTTTAGTATTACTCGTCGCTATTTTTAACGCGGCGCTGTCCAACGCCATATTTCCAGACAGCTGGAAAGAAGCTGTGGTCATTGGCATCCTCAAGCCCGGTAAAAACAAATCCGACCCGTCCAGTTA
>NW_026712787.1:0-44705 GCF_030625045.1 Achroia grisella
ATTCAACCGTTTTTATTAAAAACAAACTGTTCCATAGCTTTTCGTCCTTGTTGAATTTAACTTTCTTTTCTAAAATAAAGTAACCTAAAAGTTATATATAATCTTCTGCCAAAAAAGTACCAGCGTCAAAATCATTCAGCCATTTCAGATATTAGCCGGAACAAACAGACCGACAGACAGACAGACAAAAATTATAAAAATTGTTAATTTGTTATATGTACCTTATATATATTCATATGCATGTAGTAAAAAACGGTTATTTCAATATTACAAACAGACACTCCAATTTTATTTATATGTATAGATTATTATTTATTTATTTATTTATTCATCCAAAATAATACAAATTGTGTAGGATAACGTAATAGTAACATTACAGTAAAATTTTGTCAACAACATAATAGTAACTTAAACATTAAATCTCGGTATATCTATAGACTAGCTGGCCCCAGCGACTTCGTCCGCGTGAAATTTTATTTTATTTTTCTAAAATAACAGTAGCGTAAGTTACTCCTTATTACATCAGCTACTTGCCAAAAAAAGTCCCGTCAAAATCGGTCCAGCTATTTCAGAGATTAGCCGGAACAAACAGACAGACAGACAAAACTTGTAAAATATGTTATTTTGGTGTATGTACCGTATTTATATTTATATGCAAGTAGTAAAAAACGGTTATTTCAATATTACAAACAGACACTCCAATTTTATTTACATGTATAGATGTATAGATTAAAAAAAAAAAAAGTAGCAGTCATAAGGCTGTAACGATCGCCCCTTTCCCTAATAAGTTTTTTGGATAATATTTTATTCTCTTCTTCTAATTAATTGGATAATATAATAATTATTTAAATATATAGATCAGAAACGAGAACACTCAATCATTTGGCCATATAAATAATAATATGTGATCGTCTAGTATCGGAGGACCTGTTGTGTATGTGTAGTAACTATAGATTCTTTGATTGGTATATGACGGATTACTCCGTCATATACCAATCTGCGACTGCAACTGCGAGATAAATACATATCTCGATAATACAAATTGTGATACAAAGTATTTGTTATGAATAATAATTATAAGGTAAATAATTGAAAATGAAATCATTATGGTTTTAATAATTAATAGGGCCCCCTAAGAGGCAGAGGAGACTGGCTCCATCCACACGCCAAGCCTCAAGTGGAAGACTTACCAACTAACTTGTTACAATAATGTCAAAAATCCATGACATGGATTATTGTGATGTATAAACATCCACTAGGTAGACAGTCGATGTGATACAGGACCGGAGTCCTTAGATGTAAAGGCCAAAGCCTAAGATAATTGATGAAATGATTAGCCATATAAATGGATAATCATAAATATATATATAGATTGAGGACCGAAGCCCATATAAGTGATTATATTTATGTATAGGGGAGGTAGGGGAGCATTGGGCAGTCGGGAGGTTTGGGCACCCCCTCATTTCTCCAAAACTTTCATAGATATTTTTTGTTTTCTACCACAGCACTATACTTTATTCACTAGCAACACCGCTTATCTAAAGTGTCAGCTGTCATTTCACTTGGTTGTCAAGTTACATGCGCGTAACGGTTTGCTGCGTACAGAAGTAAATATTTTATTTGTGATTTGATGTAACTTATCAAAGAAATCTGCAAGAACGTAAGTATCTGTGTTATCTTTATAGCGATAATGTTCCTTTATTTAAGTAAAAGTCACTCACTATCTTCAACGTATATTGTAAGAATATTTTACAAGGGAAAGCGACAGTTCAGACAAGCACAATACAGTTTATAATAAGGTATAGAAAACACAAAGATAGACACTACAAAGAAAGAATAATTAGGCGTAAGCTAAGCACTAGAAGTTTATAAGAGCGAGCGCGAGTTAGCCAGTTAACGTATGAACGATGACTGCATTGCTCACAGCTATGCAGCCGGAGCGCAGCGGCCGGCGGCTACGCATGATTGCTTACGGACACGGCTAACGGTATTTAACCGGTTGCGGCAGGTAATGTGTGTAGTGTGTTTGAGTATGGAATATATCGCTATAAAATAAATACAATTAATTATAATGTTGTGTGTAACTGTATAGTGTGGATGTTGAAACATACAATATATAAATACAATTAATAAGTGTATGTGTGCCACAAATACCCCCTTGCCGAGACCGATTCACGGGCGATAGTAATTTGGAAAACGGACTATCCTACCACTTCGTGTAGTTTTTGGCTGCGGCTCGTCAGAGGAAGATGGGAGTTGCGTTGTTGGACATGTAGATGTAGGCATCTCCTTATCTTCTTTCGCCATGTATGCTGCCTTCAGTCTGTCAATGGTCACTGTTGTTTCTTTACCTAGTATGTCGAGTGTGAAGGTTTTGAGATCTCTTTTCAGTACTTTGTAGGGTCCCGTATACGGCGATTCAAGAGCTTGTTTTGCTGGACCTCTCCGTAGGAATACGTACTCGGATGTGAAGATGTCATTTGGTACATAAAATGTTTTCCTGTTGTGACATGTTCCTGGCGTTGGCGATAAGTTGGCAATGTGTCTACGGAGGCGAGCTACAAAGTCTGTAGGATCTATCGTCGTACACATTGTCGGATGTAGGAACTCGCCTGGTAACCTCAGAGGCTCTCCATAGACGAGTTCAGCAGCTGATGACTTCAGGTCCTCTTTGCAGGCACTGCGGATACCCAACATGACAAACGGCAGTACCTCTGTCCATTGTGGGTTTGCGTGGCACATGATGGCGGCCTTCAGCTGTCGGTGTAACCTCTCCACCATACCGTTGGCTTGGGGATGGTAAGCCGTAGTTGGGCAGTGCTTTGCTCCAATCAGTTTAGCCAGGCTCTGGAACAAGTGTGACTGGAATTGTTGTCCTCTGTCGGTAGTGATGGTGTGAGGGCAACCGAAGCGAGCCACCCATCCAGATGTGAAAGCATATGCGCAGGTCTCTGCTGTAATATCAGCTAATGGGTACGCCTCAGGCCATCGGGTATAGCGGTCGACAGCTGTGAGACAGTACCTGAAACCAGAAGAATAAGGTAAAGGACCAATTAAATCCAGGTGGACATGGGAAAATCGTTCGGAAGGAATAGGGAAAGTGGAGAAAGGAGAGGAAGAATGACGGGTTATTTTGTTACGTTGGCAATCTGTGCATTGTTGTGCCCACGTTCTGCACTCTCTTCTCACTCCGGGCCATACATACTTCTGAGCAATTAATTTCGCTGTAGCTGCTGCACCAGGATGACTCAGGTCGTGTATACTGTGGAAAATTTGTTTTCTGAACGCTGATGGTATGTATGGCCGTGGATTGCCAGTAGAATGGTCGAAATATATGTTTCCTGTATCCTTTTTCAGGTGTAGTGCTGTTCCTTTAGTGAGAAGTTCTTGCAGTTCAGGGTCTTCTCCCTGTGTTCGTGCAAGATCTTCATAGTTTACCCCTGCTGTAACCTCTGCTATGCGTGACAGTGCGTCTGCGATTATGTTATCCTGGCCAGCTATATGACGTAAATCGGTGGTGAATTGGGATATATAATCCAGATACCGAAACTGTCGGGGCGTGCATGTATCACGCTTGGTGGTAAACGCGAATGTTATGGGCTTGTGGTCTGTAAACACAATGAAGCTTCTGGCCTCAAGCATATACCGGAAGTATTTAATGCCTTCGTAGATAGCCAGTAGCTCGCGGTCGTATGGGCTGTATTTCTTCTGTGATGAAGAAAGTTTCCTGGAGAAGAATCCCAATGGTAACCACCCTTCTTTGGTTTTTTGTTGAAGCACGGCCCCAATCGCATCATCTGACGCATCAGTGTATAACGCCAGCTCAGCTCTGCAGTCTGGATGAACTAGGAGGGTTGCTTCTGACAGACTGGACTTGCATTCTTCAAAAGCATCCAGGATTTCTTTGTGATGTTAATGGGAGTTGATCCTTTGATGTTTCCGAGGAGTTCAGCGTTGAGAGGCTCCTGTATCTTAGCCGCTTTCGGAATGAAACGTCTGTAATAGTTGAGCATTCCTAGGTATCTTCTCAACTCCTTGGCTGTCTTAGGAACAGGATAATCTTGAATGGCGGTGACCTTGTCTTGTAAAGGTCGTGTGCCCGCAGTAGAGACGTGGTATCCTAAGAAAGTAACTTCTGTAGTACCCCATACGCACTTAGAAGTGTTAATTAGTAAACCGTATGCCTTAAATCGATCAAATAAGGTTTGCAGGTGTTGCAGGTGTTCCTCATCAGACCTGGAGAAGATGAGAATGTCATCCAAGTACCCATAAGCGAAATCTAGTCCCTGTAAGACTTCATCAATGAATCGCTGAAACGTTTGGGCTGCATTACGCAATCCAAACGTCATGTATGGGAACTGGAACAGTCCGAAGGGTGTGACGATCGCTGTTTTGGGTATATCCTCCTCATTTACCGGGATCTGATTGTAGGCCTTTACCAGGTCAATTTTTGAGAAGACCTTGGCTCCTGAAAGTTGGTATGCGAAGTCCTGCAAGTGTCTAATTGGGTACCTGTCTGGAATAGTCCTTGCGTTGAGTGAACGGTAGTCTCCGCATGGACGCCAGCCGTCATCTTTCTTACGCGCAAGATGTAGCGGCGACGACCATGGACTCTCCGAACGGCAGGCAGTTCCGTTGAGTAGCATCTCCTCGAATTCTTTTTTAGCCACCTGTAAGCGGTCTGGTGCTAAACGGCGCGGTCTGGCCGAGACTGGTGGTCCGGGAGTCGTACGTATGTGATGACGAGTATTATGTTTAGGTTTCAGTTGTGTCCCTGATGGTCGCGTTATTTCTGGGTACTTCCTCAACAGCTCATGATATGGCGAATCTCCTGCAATGGTTTTAATATCAAATACGTCATCAGATGTAATTTCACAGTGAGCAGCTGGGGTTGACAATGAGGTAAGTCCGTCTACAAGGCGATGATTACGGCAGTCGACTAATAAGTTATAATGGCTTAAAAAATCGAATCCGATAATTGGTTTTGTGACGTCTGCAACTATGAACCTCCAGCTGAAGTCCCGTCGTAGTCCTAAGTCTACGTGGGCTTGTACGATACCATAAGTAGCAATGACTGTGTTGTTGGCTGCTGTTAGCTCGTACTTTGTTTTTGGGCGTGGCCCTCTGGTTGCTGCTTTAGGGAAGACACATACATCAGAGCCAGTGTCAACCAGGAACTGAAGTTTGCTCTTCTTATCAGTAACAAAGAGGCGGCCATTACACGCGAGGCAGTCGGTAGCCGCCACTAATGGCTGCCTGTGTAGTTTTCCGCCTTAAACGAACAAGGCGTGGTACAACGTTTCGCCTTTACACCAAATTTATTGTGATAATAACACATACCATTATTCCTGGGTTTTGATCTGGAGCGGGAGCGTGTTGTACTTCTGCCTCCATAACCTGTTCGTCTTGACGCGTGCATTGTAAGTTTTGCGACTTGCCTGCTAAGTTCTGCTATTTGTACTGACATACTTTCTAATGGGCTCGGTTGCTGGTGTGCGAAGCTCGTGGGTTCTGAATGGATCTCTGCCACGTTTGTCACAGACGGTGAAGCTATAGCTTGAATTTTGTCCGCTAATTCTGCTAATTTTTGAATAGGCATATCTTGATGTGAAGCTATTATCGGCTGTATGTTCTGCGGGAGTCTGCTTGACCATATGGTTCTAATAAAATCATCCGGTATTTTGGGTCCCGCTAGATGCCTTAAGTGTCGTAAGAATTAAGAAGGTTTACGACTACCTAATTCTTCAAACTCAAGTAATTGCTTCACGTTTTGTTCCTGAGTGGCTGAAAGTCTACGTATTAATTCCGCCTTTAGTGTAGCATACATATTTTCTTTGGGTGGGTTCTCAATAATATCTTCCACTTCTATTATGTGCTGTCGGTCCAATTGCCCACAAACATGGTAGAATTTTGTGCTATCACAATTAATACGTGCCAGTAAAAATTGCCCTTCCAGGTGTGCAAACCAAAGCGCTGGACGATCAGGCCAAAACGGAGTTGGTTTTAATCCCACTCGACATAATTCGCCATTTTCATTTTGTGAGATTAAAGTCGATTGTGGCGGTGGCGTAGAAAAAATAGGCGGTTGCAGTAGAATATTCTCCGCGGGCGAACTGGGCGTGGCACCGGCACGTTGCATCTTGATTTTTTTGTGCGACTTAATGTTCAATGGTCGGGGTCACCAATATAGCTATTATGTTCCTTTATTTAAATAAAAGTCACTCACTATCTTCAACGTATATTGTAAGAATATTTTACAAGGGAAAGCGACAGTTCAGACAAGCACAATACAGTTTATAATAAGATATAGAAAACACAAAGATAGACACTACAAAGAAAGAATAATTAGGCGTAAGCTAAGCACTAGAAGTTTATAAGTGCGAGCGCGGGTTAGCCAGTTAACGAATGCACGATGACTGCGGTGCTCACAGCTAACGCATGATTGCTTACGGACACGGCTAACGGTATTTAACCGATTGCGGCAGGTAATGTGTGTAGTGTGTTTGAGTATGGAATATATGTGGATATAAAATAAATACAATTAATTATAATGTTGTGTGTAACTGTATAGTGTGGATGTTGATACATACAATATATAAATACAATTAATAAGTGTATGTGTGCCACATCTTTTTCTTTTGTGTTATAGTATAGTATTATAATGAATATTATATTTGCCTGTAAATTAGGTTTCTACATTTGATAAAAATAATCTTATTCTAATCTATTTGAAAAGTGAGGTTATGGGGAGCATTGGGCACGCAGGTTTCCTCCCTCTGTTTTTAGTGTATTTTGGTGTCTTTTTGCTATGCCTATTGGATTGAGTGGTTAATCATTTCTTTTTAGGACAATGCCGTTTTCATTTAAAAAGAAAAATAAGCGACGTGAAATCCCTAAAGATATTATTTTGCGCGCATTGGAAGAAGTTTCCAAAGGTGCTAAAATTAAAAGTACTGCGAATAAATATGACATACCAAGATCTAACCTTCAAAGGTATCAAGGTATCAAGGTATCAAGCAGGGTGGCGTCGTAAAAGATAATTCTTGTAAATTTATATCGTCTCAAATATTCACAAAAGATGAAGAAGAGAAAATTTCGGAATATCTTGTAACATCTTTTAAACTAAACCATGGACTATCAAAACTGAAAACACGCGAATTGGTTTATGAATACGCCACTGCCATTAAAAAGAAAATACCAGATAACTGGACAGAGAAGAAACTTGCATCCAAAGACTGGATAAGGGGATTTTTTAAAAGACAGCCTCAACTTTCGATAAGGACACCAGAGGCTACCAGTCTGTCACGGGCCACAAGCTTCAATAAGACAAATGTCGGAAATTTTTTTGAAAATCTTAAAACTGTGTATGAACGGCATCGCTTCGGCCCTGAGTCTATTTACAATATAGACGAAACTGGATTATCAACGGTGCAACGAACCCAGAAAGTGATTGCTCTCAGAGGCACTAAGCAAGTTGGGCAAGTAACGTCAGCTGAAAGAGGGACGCTTGTAACGGTTTGCTGCGGTATTAATGCATTGGGTAACTCAATACCACCATTTTTCATATTCCCACGGGTTAATTTCAAAACATATATGCTAAATGATGCCCCTGTTGGTTCAGATGGAGCAGCACATCCTTCAGGGTGGATGACATCACCAAATTTTTTAAAATATATTCACCATTTCGCCAAACACGCAAAACCAACGCCTTCATCGCCAGTTCTTTTGCTGCTGGACAATCATGAGAGCCATATTTCAGTAGCAGTTCTCGATTTTTGCAAACAATCAGGCATTGTTTTAATGACTTTCCCACCACACTGCAGCCATAAACTGCAACCTCTAGACCTGACTGTCTATGGACCACTGAAAACTTATTATAACACTGCTGTAACAGATTGGATGGTAAGCAATCCGGCCAAAACAGTAACAATTTATGAAATACCAAAATTAGCAGCAAAAGCCATTCCACTAGCATTCAATTTGCAGA
Source organism: Achroia grisella (assembly GCF_030625045.1). NCBI lineage: Eukaryota > Metazoa > Arthropoda > Insecta > Lepidoptera > Pyralidae > Achroia > Achroia grisella. The sequence continues at coordinate 7,988 of NW_026712787.1, forward strand.
ATATTCAAAGTGGATTTGAAAAATCTGGCATATGGCCATTGAATTCAAATATTTTCTCCGATGAAGATTTCGCTTGTTCTTCTATAACTGATCGCTGCTTGTCGGAAGAGGGTAATGTTCCTTCAGAACAATCTATTTCAGACCAACCTGTCACTGAACAGCCTTCAACAGGGGAAAATCAGAGTCTAGAGGATCGTACAAGTTCAAATGTGGAAGTCATTGGGCCATCTCAACTGGAATCTCCCTCTACAAGTCAAATTAGTGGCACTGTCAATGTAACACCTGATGTAGTAAGACCGTATCCGAAGGCCGGCCCCAGGAAATTGCAGGGTATGAAACGGAAGAAGGGAAAAACTAGAATATTGACGGACACACCCGAGAAAAGACTTATAGAAATGGAAGAAGAAGAAAGACAAAGAAAAAATAAGATCAAAGAGCTCAACAAAAATAGAAAATGCTTCAAAAATACAGGACAGAAAAAAATTCCGAAACTTGCTGATGAATTTACTTCCAAACCAGAGAAAAACAGGAAAATTAGCAGCGATGATGAAATAGAAAATGTTTCAGTTTCTGACGAAACCGTTGTTGAATCGGAAGATTTTGATGAAGACGATGTGATCGTTCTGGATAGAAATTTCCAGATCAATAACTTTGTATTAGTGAAATTTGACACCAAAAAAACTGTCTACCATTATGTTGGAATAATTGAAGATGTTAATCAGACGATGGCAACTGTAAAATTTATGAGAGTGAGTAAGTTAAGAAATACTTTTATATTTCCTGACATCGAGGACGTAGCCAGTGTCCTCCTGGAGGATATAAAGACAAAATTGCCTACACCAACGACATGGATGAAACGTGGCAGCTTAAAATATAAATTTGACAAGCCTCTATGGATCATACCAAATATAAGATAAGTTTAATTAAGTCTAACATCGTGCAGTACTGATTCTAAGTCACATTGTTAAATTTTTCTAAAATCTATGATAAGAAAAAATGTTTGTATTACAATTTTTTATAGTAATGTTATATAATACTTAAGCCTAGTAGTATAGTAAAGCAATTTCGTGCATATTAAATACAGTGCCCAAACCTCCCGACCGCCGGGAGGTTTGGGCACTTTGGACATGTGTTCGAAGATCTCTTGTAACTTTGAAACTAATAACAATATTGAAACTTTTCTTAATAATAATTACTACCAAATATGTGTGCTCCCTATATTAGGAATAAAATTTTGATTATGATAAAAAATAACAGTTTTATTAACATTTATGTAAAAAAGTGCCCAATGCTCCCCTACCTCCCCTACATAAACATATATATATATAATATGTATATATAAATTAAAGGAATAAGAGTCCTTAAGTTGAGCTTATACACTAAAGTAATTAGTATTTGTTATTATGGCCAAGGACCTTAAAATAAACCGTTATTTATTGAATTGACTGGAACAAGGAAAATAATAATAAATATTTAAATTAATAAAGAACCGAAGAAATACTCTAATAATAACCAATAAGAATTAATAGATACCGGTTTAATTAGTAATTATACTTTTATATGTGTGTGAATTGTCCTGAGATTATTATTATTATATGTATACGTTTATTAAACCCACTAATTATGATGACGATTTAGGCCCTCATACTGGCCACTGATGGTTCAGGGAGAGAACCACAAGTGGTGCCCGAGACTTGTGACACAGGTGTAGGTTTAAAGGACCCTTTTAAAATGCACTAACACTCACCTTCACTACTTCTGGTAAACTCCCTGATCTCATCTAATAAACCCCCCAATGCGTACAATTTTCACAATTACATATCTGTTGTTATATGATAACTATATATTATAATTAGGCAATTCTACTATTTACGGAAAGCAAAATAAGTCTCTATAGCTATAAGGGAGTCATATTGAACTGCATTGCTATTGCTTCAGCTGATTAATATAGATAATATTGATTACGGATTAATTCATCTATTATATACATATTTGTGCAGTGTAATAATTTGTATTATATAATAAATGTGATATGTGTCCTAAATCTTTACCTACATAACACCATATGTCCAAGGTAGCAACATATCTCTATATTGATACACCACACATATAACGCACATATAGTAAAGTTCAGGGTGTGAGACCTAGATAACCACATTTTCAACTAAACTGAAGTCCCTATTGGTTGTAGAAATCTCCACAGGGATCGTGGTCTAAAACCTTAATTGCGAGCTTTGACCCATCTCTCCTCAAATGATGGAACATGTGACTTCATCATAGATTCATCGATCTGAGCCTCTCTCAAAACTTCCACAACTAATTCAGAAATTATACTTCCTTACTAAAGCCTCCATAGAGATTTACGGATCATAATATATCATCAAAAACTCTTGGAAAATATCACTTCAATAGTTCAATCATCGATACTAGTATTTTCCTCCTTCTAGTGAAGCCTTCAGTAATCAAGAACTCCCCCATGCGACACCTTTTGTAGAATGTATATAATTGTAGTATGGGTAAGTACTAAATCCCAACCAGGCAGTATCCCTCTATTTGAAATAGCAACCTTGCATTACTATCACAAACAAAGAAACACTACAAAGCTAGTTATTCAGTGTGAGTAATAAAATATTTGAAATAAATAATTAATAGATGAATTTAGTAAGGGAAATATTTACCGTTGGCAAGTAATTGAATTATTAATAGCTACACAAGTGCAACAAAGTTCTATTATAACCGCATTAGATTACTTTTATTTATTTAAAGTAAATTTGCTATTACCTGAATTCTTATTGTAAATATTAAATTACCTATAAACGTTGAAGATTTTAACATGAGGAAATTCCTTAACATCTAACAAGAAAGTACCAAACGCTGTATAACGTATATGCCTAAGAAATAAATAAATTAATATAAACCGATACACGAATTTCTAGAGACTATAACGTACGTAAAGATTCAATTATTCTAATATATATTTTACCCATTGTATGATGTACAATTACATAGGATTTAAGCACATAGTAAAACACACAATTTATAGAAAAGGAAATAAACACATGTAGAACCTAAAGAAAATAATTTTATAATACTAACATGCACAAAATAAAACAATAATATAAAAATAATAAAATCACACAAATTATAAAAAAGTAAATAAACATATGTAATACCTAGAGAAAATGATTTTATAATACTAACATGCACACAATAACTCAATAATAGAAAATAACAAAATTATACACATGTATGTCTGCATAATAATTTACATGCGCTACGCATGTAACTCGAACCCGCGACTTCAGGAAACAGCGTACATTAAGCCACCAAACCATAGAGGCTCTCAATCTTATTATAACTTTAATATCTAACATTTAAACAAGGTTTAGATTATGGCCATAAGTCAACCTAACATACATGTAACCGAGTTTAATAATCCTATTATTTGCAATTATAAATTTAGCTGGATCAACACATCCTAAATATTATCTTCTCAATATATTTCAGACTGCCTCATTTAAAGTAAAAGAATTAAATCACTTACCGAGATGCTCGACAGGAACCACTAATAAAATAATTAATTAAACACTTGCTCACCTCACGGTCACAGATATACGCGATAGGAGTCAAGTTATTCAGTGCAAAAGGTGGAATCAGCAAGTGTTTGGCTTGTGGCGTGATCAATAAAGTGCCCAAAGAGGTGTTTATATATATATATATATATATAACACCTCTTTGGGCACTATATATAGGCGTATATCTCAGGCGGTATGGCAACGTCGCATTCTATTTTGCGATGTGGCCATATATATTCGTCAATAGTACGATATACTCGACACATTTTTTACTAATAATTCGTGCATGACTGGCTCCGAACGGCTAAATTTTTGGTATACACAAAGACTTTTTGGCTCTGAATATATTTCAAAAATCAATTAATTATGTTGATCACTTTATATACTCGTCCTTACTGCGATACTTATTTTCATCCGAATATATATAGATACCGTAACGGTCTATCAATTATGAATTTATTAATTTACTAATCTAGATATTTTATATTCGCAATGCTCCATACATAGTAACTCCACCGTTGCAGGGGGGAGCACCGTACACCGCACCCCGCGCACACAAACAAATTAGATATTTTTTGAATACACAAAGACTTTTTGGCTCTGTATATATATTTCAAAAATCAATTAATTGTGTTGATCACTTTATATACTGGTCCTTACTGCGATACTTATTTTAATCCGAATATATATAGATACCGTAACGGTCTATCAATTATGAATTTATTAATTTACTAATCTAGATATTTTATATTCGCAATGCTCCATACATGCAAGCTCCAGCAACGGTGGAGGCAGGGGGGAGCACCGTACACCGCACCCCGCGCACACAAACAAATTAGAATAAATTAAATTCATAAGATTATTTATACATTTCGACTGCCTCGGTGGTCACACCGCTTTACATCCGATGGTCGCGGGTTCGATTTCTCGCACGGTGCAAACATTTGTACTCATCGGTCATCGATTGTTTTCATCGGTCTGGGTGTTTTATATGTATTTACAAAATAAAAATATCTATTTATATCAGTTCAGTATCAGTCTGTGTTAATTGTCCAGGGCTATTTATTACATTTTTATAAACGGTTATCTTTTTCCATCGCACCGCTCGCTATCGACAGTGAATTCATAGAAATGTCACTCTAAAAACAAAAATAGTTTTGTATTTCAAATACTAAATGCAAAATAGGTATTTTCAAAATACTTTTTCAAAATAAAGTACCTTTTGAATTTTTGTCCAAACCTCAGATATTTCAGGTATATCAATCATTACATAGTGTAGTATAAAACAAAGTCGCTGTCGCATCTAACAGTACATAAATAAAGAAAGAAGACTTTTTGGCTCTGATACCGTAACGGTCTATCAATTATGAACTAAATAGTTGAATAAAACTGAATAAGCAGTTGCTCCACTCTATAGGTACTGCGTCGTCGTCGTATGCTGTTCATTTTTTCACTCGTTTTGGCGCCAAGAGAGGGTCACATAGTCGTGGTCAAGTTAAGAACTTATAATTTAATTTTGATAACAATAGATACAAGTAAAAAGTAGGTATTATATTAATGTACGTAAGTACTGTACTTAAAAATATTTATTCTTTATTGTACATTTGAAAAACTTAACACTTAAAGACTTGTACATATACACGTACATACTGCCATTTTCTCTTAAAGACATCCAGAGAAGCACTATTTATCAAATACGCGGGGTGCACCGACCTTTGACCTTATAACAGCTGATTCGCGCGTAACGAATTACATTGCTATTTTTTGGTATTTTATAGTGGATATTTCACTATAAAATATTATTATTTCTTTAGATTATGACGTAATAACATAGTTTACATGATTTTAAGGGAAACATACGATAAAAAAAATTCCCGTAAAATGTAAAAGATAAAAAATGGTTATTGTTGGTTATCCTTAAGAGATAGACATATACCATCACGGACTTTTTTGTTGACCTTATATTGATACCTCTCGAAGCACTAGACAATACGCATTTTCATTAAACAGTAGTGTATTTTTATTTATTTATTTAACTTTAATGCACAAAAAAATTTGTACATGTGGTGGACGTAATATCTTGCCGCGTTAATTACCAGGCAACTATGAGTGGTGCAGAAAAAGATTATTGGCGGTGCACTAATATAAATAAGAAATGTTAAAAAAAAGATATATAAATACAAAGCAAAATATAAATTTTTATAAAAAAATAACAATATACATACATAAATATATATGTAAATATAACCCATAAATGTATAAATATTCTATATAAATAAATACATAATGATCCGATAATCAAATTATAAGTACAGTCTCAAATTGAAAGTAAGAAAAACAGAAAATATAGACAGAACTATAGGGATATATCAGAAAGATGTGAAAAAAGGAGGACAGTAAAAAAGTTAGAAATTTAAATAATGTTCCCGCAATTTCTGTTTAAATGAATTTATTACATTATTATATATATTAGGCATACGACTAGCCTTGTGACTGTTACTTTTTTTTTAATCTATACATCTATACATGTAAATAAAATTGGAGTGTCTGTTTGTAATATTGAAATAACCGTTTTTTACTACTTGCATATGAATATAAATACGGTACATACACCAAAATAACATATTTTACAAGTTTTGTCTGTCTGTCTGTCTGTTTGTTCCGGCTAATCTCTGAAATAGCTGGACCGATTTTGACGGGACTTTTTTTGCCAAGTAGCTGATGTAATAAGGAGTAACTTACGCTACTATTATTTTAGAAAAATAAAATAAAATTTCACGCGGACGAAGTCGCTGGGGCCAACTAGTCTATAGATATACCGAGATTTAATGTTTAAGTTACTATTATGTTGTTGACAAAATTTTACTGTAATGTTACTATTACGTTATCCTACACAATTTGTATTATTTTGGATGAATAAATAAATAATAATCTATACATCTATACATATAAATAAAATTGGAGTGTCTGTTTGTAATATTGAAATAACCGTTTTTTACTACATGCATATGAATATATATAAGGTACATATACCAAAATAACAATTTTTATAATTTTTGTCTGTCTGTCTGTCGGTCTGTTTGTTCCGGCTAATCTCTGAAATGGCTGGACCGATTTTGACGGTACTTTTTTTGGCAGGTAGCTGATTTATAAGGAGTAACTTAGGCTTCTTTTATTTTAGAAAAATAAAGTTAAATTCCACGCGGACGAAGTCGCGGGAACAGCTTGTTTTTAATAAAAACGGTTTATTTGATAGAAAAAACATCTTTTTTGTGGTACTTGAGAATGTTGAAGCCTGTTGTTTGTAATATTGAAATAACCGTTTTTTACTACTTGCATATGAATATAAATACGGTACATACACCAAAATAACATATTTTACAATTTTTGTCTGTCTGTCTGTCTGCCTGTTTGTTCCGGCTAATCTCTTAAATAGCTGGACCGATTTTGACGGGACTTTTTTTAGCAGGTAGCTGATGTAATAAGGAGTAACTTAGGCTACTTTTATTTTAGAAAAATAAAGTTAAAAACCATGTGGACGAAGTCGCGGGAACAGCTAGTGTATAATATATTAGAGATACCTACGTGTTTTTTTATTGATGATTAGCTGTACACGGGATTTCGTCCGTGTGGAATTTCACTTTATTTTTCTAAAATATAAGAAGTTAAATTCCACGCGGACGAAGTCGCGTGTACAGCTAGTTGTCGGTAGTCTAGCGATTTATCTAGCACACCGCTTTGATTCCTGCTTGGTGGTCGAGGGTTCGATTCCTCGCACGCTGCAAAAATTTGTATTCATGAGTATGATTGTTTGTAACGGTCTGGGTGTTTTCTATGTATAGATAATATATACCTAGGCTGCCTTTTAAGTCTTGTCGTTTGCCAACCTCCCGCGTTTATTAAAAAAAAAAGCATATGGCATTTACATCTTTTTGAATTTAGAATTCGAAAACAAAAGAATGTTTTCAGATTGGTCGAATAGTTTTATTGTATCGTCTATTCAAAGGTGACAAGTCAGTTGTAAAAATGGAAATCACTAAGGAAAACTTGCGTGCGATAATTTTTTACAACTATCAAAGGGGATTATCGCGACTTCAGTGCTTTGAGGAAATCACTTCTGTGTTTGCTGATGTAGCACCATGTCGTAGGACTATAGAACGATGGTATATAGAATTTCAACGTGAGCACTCTAGCCTCAGTGACAAGCCACGTGAAGGTCGTCCAAAAACCGCCATGACGCAAGAGAATATTGAAGCCGTGCGGCAACTAATCCTCGAAGATCGTCATGTGACATACCGTGAGATAGAGGCATCCGTGGACATTTCAGGGACCACTGTCCAAAAAATCCTGCATGGAGAACTTGGCGTAAGAAAGTTGATCTCTCGTTGGATACCACATTTGCTTAGCGACGACCAAAAAATAGCCCGTGTTAGTTGGTGTCGCAAAACTCTGCAGCGATTCAACCGAGGAGAGTCAAAGCATGTTTATGATATGGTTAGTGGTGACGAGTCTTGGATATATGCTTACGATCCAAATTCTAAGCAGCAGTCAACTGTTTGGGTCTTCCAGGATGAGCCAAAACCGACCAAAATCATTCGCTCACGGAGCAATAAAAAAAAATGGTTGCATTATTTGTGGCAAAGGATGGTCATGTCGCCACTACTGTACTTGAAGATTGCAAGACGGTTACCGCTGACTGGTATACCACTGTTTGTTTGCCACAAGTTATCACCGAATTTCGAAAAAACAATTCAAGACGTCGTATGATACTGCACCATGACAATGCAAGTTCGCACACCGCCCGTCAATCAAAGATGTATTTGAGCACCCAAAATGTCGAAATTTTGGATCATCCGCCTTACAGCCCTGACTTAAGCCCTAACGATTTTTTTACGTTCCCCAAAATTAAGAAAAGTCTTCGTGGTCAACGTTTCAGCTCACCCGAAGAAGCTGTTGACGCGTACAAATTGGCCATTTTGACTACCCCAACTTCGGAGTGGAATAAATGTTTTAAAAACTGGTTTGAACGTATGCAAAAGTGTATTAAATGTCGCGGAGAATATTTTGAAAAACAATAAATGATAATGATCTATTAGATTATCTATACTTATTTCAAACGACACAACTTAAAAGGCAGCCCACGTATGTATTTACGAAAAAAAATCTTTGTATTTATATCAGTTGTCTAGTACCCATAACATAATCTTCAGCTAGCTTAACTTGGATCTAGATGAAGCTGTGTGAATTGTCCTGAGATTACTATTATTACTATAATAAATCTTTTCAAATCAGCCGATGTTTATTTTTGCCATAATACGTGCTGTTACCATGTGATAATATTACGTACGTACTTATTACTGTTTTAAATGTGATGCGTTCATTATTTATATTTCCTTTGAATTAAAGACAAATGTATATATATATATATATATACACTTGCTCACTTAGTTGATCCAGCCACGATCCGTAGATATTGCTGATTCCACTATCTCTCTCTTTCTACCACTATAACGGTAGCGTGGCGGAACGGCAACATGTTGCCGTTCCGCGTTCTACCACTATCTTTGTATTCTAATATGCGATGTTGCCGTTCCGACCGAGACCATGCGTTGTTGCCAAATGTATTCGTCGATAGTAGTAGATACCTATACTCGATATATATTTTTTCAACAATTTCCTGCAATAGTGAATCCGTATCGGCAAATTTTTTTAAATGCACAAAGATTTTTTGGCTTTGAATATATTTAAAAATCATTTACTTGTGTGTTGATGAATTTATATACTAGTACATGAAGTACCTAATACTTGTTTTGATTTGAATAGGTAGCGATATTATGAATTTATTATACGTAATCTAAAAATTTTGACGAAATAAAGGTAATTAGTTATCTGTTAGCCTTGACTTCATGCTGGCACCAGTATTATCAGATGATGAACATACTCTTCGAAAACTTACAGCAGAAATATCGTGTTTGGACTCATTAGATAGGTCTCGATGAATAGAGTTTAAAAAACTTAAAATAAATGGTAAATTAGAAATAACGTATAAAAACACTCTACGTAAAATTCAACCACTTTAAAACTTAATAATAATAATTAGGAAAAGAGCAAAGCTATAAATGCACTGAAAGTAATTGATGCCTTCCACACAATATTTTCAGTATTAAACAACTCTGTTTGTTCAGTAAAAGTGTAAATACACTGGTAACCTTTAATCCTATTTTATATGCAAACATTACATATGCAAACCCTAAAGTTTTATTTCAGAATGGCCAGTAGTTTTGAAGAAATAAGTCTTTGAAATTGTACGTGTAACTTATATATATACTAGTTTTTTCACCATAACAAGCAACACCAATATGGCCTAGTTAGTAGTGTACCTGTGTATCAATACCACATTACCACACAGACACTCCGAGTTCGAATTTCTTTCCGTCCGTTTACTTTTATTATTTATTTTATTGTTTTTTTTTTTTAATTTAATATTTTAATAATCAATTTAATTTATACGACTATTAATTTATAATAAAAACGTAGTTAAGCATTAAATTAATTTTACTAGTTAGAAATGTACCTGTGTACCAACTTACCACACAGCTATCCCGGGTTCGATTCCTACCATTGGCTATTTTTTTTTTTTAAACTAATATTTAAAATTAACTATTTTAATAATTAAATGAATTTAATCGATAAAAACGTCGTTAAGTATTAAATTAATTTTAAGTGATATTAACTATTATATTATGCATAAAAAATATTTTGTGATAATAAAGAAAATACATTTAAAATGTTTTACTTGTTGTGTTAATTATTTATAAGATCTTACTATAATTGTTAGCTGCTTTACAATTTAGAAAGTATAATAGGTAATGTAAATTAAAATTAATTTAATACTTAACAACGTTTTGTTCGATTAAATTCATTTCATTATTAAAATAGTTAATTTAAAATATAAAATAAAGACAAAACAAAAAAAAAAATAACAAAAAAAAAATCGGTGGCGGGAATCGAACCTTGAGCGTCCGTTTGGTAAGTTGATTTGAAATTCAAAGGCTTATTTCTTCGAAATTACTGGTCATTTTGAAATAATACTTAGGGTTCGCATACCCTTATCGGATACTACTACTACACGGAGTCTCGTCAAAATAAAATATCTAGGTTAGGTATAATAAATTCATAATTAATAGACCGTTACGGTATCTGTATACATTCGGATCAAAACAAGTACTATGAAATAAGAACGAGTATATAAATTGATTAACACAAGTAATTGATTTTTGAAATATATTCAGAGCCAAAAAGTCTTCTTTCTTTATTTATGTACTTGTTAGATGCGACAGCGACTTTGTTTTTTATACTATACTATGTAATTATTGATATACCTAAAATAAATAAAATATCTGAGGTTTGGACAAAAACTCAAAAGGTAATTTATTCTGTAAAAGTATTTTGAAAATACTTATTTTGCTTTTAGTGTTATAGTACTTTAAGTGTTATATTTTAAGTAACAATGTTTAATTATAATTAATACTTGTTCAGAACACTGAGAAGGGGGAGAGGGTGAGGCATCTGCCGGCACCGCTGATCCGCGCGGCGACCGGTCTGCCTCTTCCCATTCAGAAGTCACGGCGAGCGCCCGCGTCAGTTAATAATAAAATACCATAAAAATTTTGTACCTTATTCTTCAATATAGCTTTTAAATTATATTTGAAGTTATTTTTTTTTATGTCTACATAAATCGGGACATAAATTGGCGACCGTTGACATTACAAGATACTGCATACCGTTACCTCAAGACTAATTGCATTAGAAGAATCGTGAATTCGCTGTGGACTTTGATCGGACACGAGGCAGCGCGGCGCAGCGACGCAACCGGTGGCATTGCATGGCAGAGAAGTAGCCCTAATCCTTATTCCTATCATTCTTAATCACTACTCCACCTTTATTTGTGAACAGTGTGTTAGTTTGATATTTCTCATAAAAAAAAATAAAATAATAAATAATATATTTCTATTCTCTTCATACAACATATCACCCTTTATAAGCTACATATTATATGCAAATTGCTACCAAGCATTTGGAACTATTTAGCTACGGAATAAATTGCATTATTCAGTCATTATCAATCATTAATATCATTACTACGCTATTTCTTTCTTTCTTTGATTCTGTACTATAATAAATATCTTCTTATTAGTACATTATATATAATTATACTTAAATCTTTAACCACGTTGCCTCCCTTAAATATAAAATTTTTATTCAATACTATTCAAGTGAGCATTATATTCATTTCCACAGGGGTGTACATAGCGGTTTAGACGTGGCCCGGTACCGGGTACCGAGCTAGAATACAGCGCGTGCGCCGCGGTGCAGCCGTTGGCCGCGCACAGTGGGAACTTTGACTCATTTTCATCTCATAAATCTATAACTTCTGTATTAATAAAGATATATACATGATTTTTTTTCCTGATAATCTTAAATATATATACTTTTAAATAATGTATGCTTTGTGAGTAAAAAAATATTTCTAATAGTTATATAAAATGTAGGAATACAAGAAATATAGAATTTGTAGACTTACATTTATGTCCTAAGAAGTTTATACAGAAATAAGTAAAAGTATCTACGTAAAAAACAAAAATTCTTATAAAGGTAGCTTACAAGTCACTCAAGAGCTCCTTTTCTTCATCAAAAAGTACTAAATATTTTTAATTGGAAGGTTTTCTTAAACTTGTTATATATGGGTCAGAGGTAGGTACATAAAAATGCGTGTAGAACATCTTTGTTAGAGGCTACCCTCGAACATTGTCTTGCATGATGAAGCCTGAACTGTTTATAGTCTTTGTTCCATGACTCTTTAGCATCTTCTGAAAGTTGCCCGAGAGGCAAGACAGAAAAGTGACGTATCACACGTTCACATTTCATTTCATAACATAAAACAGTTTTATTAAGTCCTCATCTATACCAGTGATTTTTAATGTACAATGATAATTTTGGAAAAATCTTCTGGCTGTATTGCCGTCATTAGTGTTGCTATCAAACAACTCCTCACATTTTTATACTGTGCCTTGTTCAGATCCAATTTTATGAAAATGCTAAGAGCTTAATGTTTTGAATATGCTGTTATATGTGCCGGTTCATTAATAAGATTATTCATTAAGATTGCTCATTTCATTCTAGTTTTCTGCCGGCAATGCTCGTAAAATATCAACGATGAAACCCTTAAACCCTGTACATATGAGTTCAGTATGAAGTCCACAGGTATCAAGCAATCACTTGTTTTTCCGTTTCTTTGTCCGAACTGTCTTCGTACGTTTTAGAAGGTCTGCCTCTTTTCTCTGTCGAAGTAGGAGGTTCAGGTTCGCATGTAGTTTTTTCTAGATTTACAGTGAAAATACCATCCTATCAATTGCTATTTTATTTAAAAACTGTTCTTTCTTTCGACCACATTTCGTATAGCGTTGACGAAACTGAGTTATGAAGAACTTCTAAATACTTGCGATAATTTTTACTATATTGGCATCTGAAGATTCGGTAAAATTATTTCGTATATAGTTTGAGATAGAATCAACATAATTTGTATCACTTTAAATCAATAAGAGACTTAAGTCGCGTCTGGTACACGAGAATTCACTCATTGGGGCGAGATGAGTAATTAACAATTGTTTAGTAATGACAAATGCTTATGAAGAACTGTAATATTTCATATGCAAATACATACACTATTTTATACTTGATAATGATCATATACTTGTGCAAAATTACTTGATAAAAAATATTTATCATTATGCGGTATAGAATAGATCTGTATGGGAATGGGAACTATATACTGTGTGAAATAGTTGATAAAAGTAAGGCAAAAGATAAAATATAAAGTAATAATTGAGCAAAAAGTATTTTTTTGAGTATTCAGACAGAGAATCTCAAATAAAGAAGAAAATCTTAATATACGTACTTAGAAAAAACAAATCTCACCATGATATTATACTCGATTTAAATATTTTACGCAGTGAAACTGCAAAAAAAAAATGTTATGCCATCAAATTAAATTATATTTCCTAATAAATAAAACCAAATTTAGAACTTCGGCAAGCTTCGGCAACTGTCAAATCTCCAAGTGAAAGTCTGAGAAAAGAAAATAGTACATATAACGATACATGGATTTTTAGTTAAATAATATTCGACTAAACTAAATATATTTTTATTTTATAGTAAAGTACACATTCTAAGCATTCTAAAATGGTATCACACTATATGACTTGATATTGTTTTGATACTATAAACTTATACTAAACAAATTTAAGTTACAAAATTATTTTTGTATTTTTTTCATTCCTTGACTTTAGAGGCTCTATTCTATGAAGTATGAATAGTCAGAGATTTGAATCATATTTATAATGATAGAGTAACTCTTTGGCTACAAGTTGAGGTATTATACATGCACATATACGGAGTTTTAGAAAAAGTATTTATGAGATGGCTTTCTTAGGCGAGTTCCCACTGTGCCGCGCTCCGAGCTGCCTACGCGCTCACTTGTGGCATCGCTGCTCGCCGCTTGGCGCGGTCTCGTCTCACAGTCATCACTGCGGGACGGTGAAACTGTTTCCGCGCTTTTCGTTTGCGCTCTTTATAAAGGGAACGGTTTGATTGCACATTTCATTACTTCCCTAATTCATTTATTAGCCTTGTTTTTTGTAATTATTTAATATGAGTGATTCTTCAGATACAGAACCGACAATGCTTGATGCACAAGAAAAGAAAGAATTACGAGATTTGACTAGAAAAAGAGGTGCTATTAAGGCACGATTAACTAAATTTAAAGAGTCTATTTCTCTTTTTCAACAAATAAAACCTGACATGTTAAGTAAAATACAAATTGATGAGTTTACGCGTAGAATGAGTAACATTGATACAGCTTACAATGAATTTCAGTCTATTCAGTCACAAATTGAAACATTAACTTTAGATGTGGACAATGAGGTAGAACAAAGAGATAGCATTGAATCTTCCTTTTTCTCCCTCCTTGCCCAAGCACAAGCCATTGTCGATTCTTCCTTACATAAACCAAACAGCGATAATCTTCAAGCAAGATTACACGATGTTACTACATCAGTCGCTCCTGGGTCTTTTGGGAATATTCGCTTACCCGAAATAAAACTTCCTAAATTTTTAGGAAATTATTTATCGTGGCTAGAATATAAGGAAACATTCGATTCTTTAATTAATTCAAATGACTCAATGCCTGATATAAACAAATTCCATTACTTGAGATCATCGTTGGAAGGTGAACCTAGAGATATAATTAAATCGATTGAGTTTACCTCTGCTAATTATAAAAATGCGTGGCAATTATTAACTGATAGGTATAACAACATTAACATCCTTATTAATAATCATATCAAGTCTTTATTTAATATTGAACCTTTAAGACATGATTCACATAAGGGTATTCGTTTTATTATTGATCATATTTCTAAAAACTTACGTGCATTAAATACGCTAGGTCAACCCACGGATAAGTGGGATACTTTATTGATATTCATGATAGCTAGCAAATTGGATACTGTGACTCTTTCGAAATGGGAAGAGTATAAAAACAACATGAATTCCTTTCCTGTCTTGGATGAGTTTACTCAATTTTTACGTAACCGGTGATATGCTTGAAACTTTATATTTCAATAAAAATAATTTTCAAATTTCGACACGTAATGATAATCATCAATATACTTACAATAATAATAATCGTACTAAAATAACAAAAACGTTTGTCACGTCCTCGTGTGACAAGTCTTACTATAAGGCACCTACCTGTGCATTTTGTAATAAAAATCACAGAATAGTAGAATGTACTGCATTTAAACAATTAAAGCCTGAAGGGAGAATAAATGAATGTTCCAAATTAAATCTTTGTTTGAACTGCCTTCGAAGGGGTCACAATGTATCCCAATGCACATTAGGTACCTGCAGAATTTGCAAGGGGCCTCATAATACATTGTTGCATGTTAAGTCTGAAAGCAATACACATTTAGATAAACAAGACACATTAACCCATGCCTTACCAGTCAGCCTTACCGTATCTTGTAGTAAACAGGTTCTTCTGGGAACTGCTATAATAAATATAATCAATTACAGCAATAATCGTACATACCGGGCTCGAGCATTACTTGATTCAGCGAGTCAGTCTTCATACATTACAAAAAACATGAAAAATATGATAGGTTTAACTTCCCACCATATGGATCCTATTCGTATTATAGGTATAAATGATTCAAATTTCAGTATTTCAGAAAAATGCAACTTTGATTTATATTCTTTGAATACACATTATAATAAAAATATTAACTGTTTAATTGTGCCTAAAATTACTGGTTGTCTACCAAACACAAATATTAATATTTCTGAATTATCATTACCGTTAAATATTCAACTTGCAGATCCCACATTTTTTGAGTCCTCAGAAATAGACGTACTTCTAGGTGCGGATGTATTTTTTGAAATTATAAACACAGAAAGAATATCACTTGGAGATAATAAACCTATTTTACAAAGCTCCAAGTTAGGATGGTTAGTGGTAGGACCTTTGGGTTTCATTACAGACAATAACACAAAAACCTACTGTAATTTTAGTAAACAAATTCATAACTCATTAATTAAATTTTGGGAGCTTGAAGAAATACCTGAAATTAATACTCGTAAAATAAATCTGTCTCCTGACTATGACTACTGTGAAAAATACTTTACTGAGACTACTCATAGGTTGTCTGACGGTAGGTTTTCAGTCTGTATGCCATTACGTAAATCACCTGAAACATTAGGGGAAACTTACCATATAGCCCGCAGTAGATTTATTAACCTGGAAAGAAAATTAATAAAAAACCCTGAAATTAAAAAAGATTATAGTAAATTCATTAAAGAATATGAGCTTTTGGGACATTTAACTAGAATTAATAAACCTAATTTCGGTATTTATTTACCACACCATGCTGTCCTACGAGACGGAAGCGAAACAACCAAACTTAGAGTTGTCTTTGACGCTTCAGCAAAGTCATCACTTAGTAAATCTTTAAATGATATACAATATATAGGTCCTACATTACAGGATCCATTATTTGATATTATTGTTCGTTTTAGGCAGCATCGTTACGTCTTAACTGCTGATATACAAAAAATGTATAGGCAGATACAGTTAGACTCATCACAGCGCCATCTACAGTTAATTTTGTGGCGAGATACACCTGACCTACCACTTGAGATTTTACAACTTAACACTGTCACGTACGGAACGGCGTCAGCTCCTTATCTTAGTCAGCGCTGTCTTTTACAATTGGCACATGAGTGTAAGGATAAGAGAATTTCAGACATATTAAAACATGATTTTTATTATGATGACTTGCTAACTGGAGCTGACACTATACCGGACTTAATTTATATTCAACAATCTGTTACACAATCACTAGCTTCTGCGTGTTTTCCATTACATAAAATTCGTAAAAACTGTCAAAACGTATGTCCCAGTTCTAATATAATAAACTCACACTTATTAGATTCTAGTAAGATGTCAAGTGTACTAGGTTTACAGTGGTCTCCTAGTACTGACATGCTACAATTTACTGTAAAAATTGATAACAATTTAAATAAAATAACTAAAAGAATAATTTTATCTAACACATGTAAATTATTTGATCCATTAGGTATCCTTAGCCCTTGTACAATTAAATTTAAAATTATTTTACAAAAGTTATGGCTGCTAAAATTGGGATGGGACGATCGCGTACCTGATGATATAAGAGACAGTTGGCAAAATATCGTTAATAAATTACACATACTTACTTGCATAACAATACCTAGACATATATTATGTTGTTCATATGTGGTAACTGAGATCCATTGTTTTGTGGACGCTTCACAAGAAGCTTATGGAGCTTGTGTATACTTACGGAGCTTTAATGATAAGAGCAAACCATCGGTAACCCTTGTGTGCGCCAAGACTCGGGTCGCACCGTTAAAACCTACCACTATACCCCGCCTCGAGCTGTGTGGAGCACTATTAGGCGCACGCTTGGTTGCCAAGGTGTGTCAAGCTTTACGTTGTCCTATACAACGCAAGTTTTTTTGGTCTGATTCCACCATTGTATTGGCTTGGATCAAAAGGCAACCAAAGGATTTAAATTCATTTGTATGTAACAGGCTGATTGAAATTCATGAACTCACAACCAGACAATCATGGTATCATATACCTACTTCTTTAAACCCAGCTGATCTGGCCTCTAGAGGTGTAGCGCCGGATCAACTGCGGAAATCAAAATTGTAGTTTGAGGGACCACCCTTTCTAAATGAAAATGAGTCTCAGTGGCCACTGCAACAACATATAAATTCATGTATAACAGATTTACCTGAACTCAAAGTACACATAAACATTATTAATACACCTCTCTTGGATTACAATAGATTTTCAAAATTAATAAAATTAAAAAGAACCATGGCATACATACATAGGTTTATATATAATTGTCGTAATAATAAGCAACGTGAAGGAAGCTTAACTACAGATGAATTATACTTAGCTGAATTAACTTTAACTAAACTTGTGCAACATGAATTATTTTTAAATGAGATACGATTACTTAAAAATCAAAAATATTTAAATTCAAATTCACCTTTATTACAGTTAACTCCATTCATTGACAAAGACGGACTGCTCAGAGTGGGTGGTCGCCTTCAGAACTCAGAACATTCCTTTAATAAAAAGCATCCAGCGCTGTTACATAGTAAACATTATTTTACAAAATTAATCATGGAAGGCGAACACTTGCGACTGATGCATGCTGGACCCCAGCTGCTCCTTAGCTCCGTCCGTGATCAGTATTGGCCAATTAATGGTCGTAATTTGGCACGAAGAATAACTCGCGAGTGTATCGTTTGCACTCGCTTACGCGGTAACACTATGGAGCAGCTGATGGGTAATCTACCAGCTGACAGGCTGCACCCTGGATATGCATTTCAAATCTGTGGTGCAGACTTTGCTGGTCCTTTTCAAATATCTACAAGAAAGGGTCGTGGTAGCAAAATTTCAAAATGTTATTTGTGTTTATTTGTCTGTTTTGCTACTAAAGCTGTACATTTAGAGATAGTTAGTGACTTAAGTACAAATGCCTTTATATTATGCCTACGCAGGTTTATATCACGTAGGGGTAAACCTCATACGATTCACTGTGTCGTAATTTTGTTGGGGCTAATAATGAGTTGGGAAGGATGTTAAAATCAAATATTTCCGTCTTTGACAGTTTTTTTGCCAATGAAGGTATTAAATTTTCTTTTATCCCCCCTATTCACCCACCATGGGTGGTTTATGGGAATCTTTTGTAAAGTTAGTTAAGTACCACTTGAAACGAATATGTAATACAAGTTTAACTTATGAGGAACTAGACACACTGTTCACACAAATAGAGGCTATCCTAAATTCTAGACCACTTACTCCCCTCTCATCTGACCCCAATGATCTCTCACCTTTAACTCCGGGGCACTTCTTGATTGGAAGACCTATCAGTGCCTTGCCAACGTCGCCTCCGCCACTACATCCAAACCGCTATCAACTAATTGAAGTACTAAGACAACATTTTTGGTCTAGATGGCGTAATGAATATTTATGCGAACTTCAGCAGCGTACCAAGTGGAAGCGTCGGCAGCGAGACATCCAGGTCGGGGACCTAGTGGTATTCAAAGATGCCACCACTCCACCACTGAAATGGAAACTTGGCAGAGCCGTTCAGCTGTTTCCAGGCAGTGACGGGCTTTGCAGAGTAGCGGATTTCAAGACCATCAGCGGGATCGAGAGGAGAGCCCTAAACAAGGTCTGCCTCCTCCCCACGACGCTGCTGGGGGCGGAGGATGTTCAGAACACTGAGAAGGGGGAGAGGGGGTGAGGCATCTGCCGGCACCGCTGATCCGCGCGGCGACCGGTCTGCCTCTTCCCATTCAGAAGTCACGGCGAGCGCCCGCGTCACTTAATAATAAAATACCATAAAAATTTTGTACCTTATTCTTCAATATAGCTTTTAAATTATATTTGAAGTTATTTTTTTTATGTCTACATAAATCGGGACAATACTACTGCACCAACACTCCGATCGTGCAAAAAATTTTGCTGTTTCATTATTTTTTAGTTCAATTAGTGGTCTACCTAAGTCCTGGGCTAAGCGGGAGGAGAGTCATGACCCCCCATGACTCCCAAGACCTCCATGACGCTCCCCCTAGATCCGCTGTTGCGTATTCTCTTCATTCGCTCAGTACGTTGTTACAAAAGGAAAAATTCCCGTCCAAAAAATAACAAGTATTGAGTTTTGATCTGGAGTCACGTTACTCCAGACTGATTTCTATAAATATTTAGATTAGATAGACTATTATTCTTGAAATACTAGCTAGACATTATTAAGTTACTGTAGCCATAATGTAGTAGCCCAAACGTGCCAATGAGGAAGCCCTTGGCAAATGCTGCACCCTGATTGGCCCGTTTGAATTGGATCAAGAAGTGGTCGTATGCCAAAAAGGTGGATTTGTATAAAATCGTGTATAAATCGCTTAATTATTATTATTACTCGTCGTGACAGTTGTGGCTCAAAACGGATCAACATTTATATATGGTCAGCTGGCATTAGATCAACAAAAGGCCTCCGGATCAACAAGTGAAAATGGATCAACAAAAAACTACCTATACGGCACGTCTGAGCCAATTCAAACGGGCCAATCAGGGTGCAGCATTTGCCAAGGGCTTCCTCATTGGCACGTTTGGGCTACTACATTATGGCTACAGTAACTTAATAATGTCTAGCTAGTATTTCAAAAATAATAGTCTATCTAATCTAAATATTTATAGAAATCATTCAGGAGTAACGTGACTCCAGATAAAACCTCAATACTTGTTATTTTTTGGACGGGAATCTTTTCTTTTGTAACAACGTTACTGAGCAAATAAAGAGAAGACGCAACGGCGGATCCAGGGGGGAGCGTCATGGAGGTCATGGGAGTCATGGGGGCGTCATGACTCTCCCCCTCTTAGCCCAGGACTTAGGTAGACCACTAATTAAACTAAAAAATAATGAAAAAGCAAATTTTTTTGCACGATCGGAGTGTTGGTGCAGTAGTATTAATTATAATTAAACATTGTTACTTAAAATATAACAGTTAAAGTACTATTACACTAAAAGCAAAATAGGTATTTTCAAAATAAATTACCCTTTGAGTTTTTGTCCAAACCTCAGATATTTTATTTATTTTAGGTATATCAATCATTACATAGTATAGTATAGTATAAAACAAAGTCGCATCTAACAAGTACATAAATAAAGAAAGAAGACTTTTTGGCTCTGAATATATTTCAAAAATCAATTACTTGTGTTAATCAATTTATATAATCGTTCTTATTTCATAGTACTTGTTTTGATCCGAATATATACAGATACCGTAACGGTCTATTAATTATGAATTTATTATACCTAAGCTAGATATTTTATTTTGACGAAACTCCGTGTAGTAGTAGTATCCGATAAGGGTATGCGAACCCTAAGTATTATTTCAAAATGGCCAGTAATTTCGAAGAAATAAACCTTTGAATTTCAAATCAACTTACCAAACGGACGCTCAAGGTTCGATTCCCGCCATAGATTTTTTTTTACTATTTTTTTTGTTTTGACTTTATTTTATATTTTAAATTAACTATTTTAATAATTAAATGAATTTAATCGAACAAAAAGTTGTATTTTAATAATTAAATGAATTTAATCGAACAAAAAGTTGTCAAGTATTAAATTAATTTTAATTTACATTAACTATTATACTTTCTAAATTGTAAAGCAGCTAACAATTATAGTAAGATCTTATAAATAATTAACACAACAACATTTAAAATGTATTTTCTTTATTATTATAAAATATTTTTTGTGCATGCTATAATAGTTAATGTCAAAATTTATTTAATATTTAACAACGTTTCTATCGATTAAATTCATTTAATTATTAAAATAGTTAATTTTAAATATTACTTTAAAAAAAAAACAAAAAAAAATTCAATGGTGGGAATCGAACCCGGGGTGTCTGTGTGGTAAGTTGGTACACAGGTACACTCCTAACTAGTAAAATTAATTTAATACTTAACTACGTTTTTCTCGTATAAATTAATTTAATTATTAAAATATTAAATTAAAAAAAAACAAAAAGAAGTAAATAACAATAGTCAATGGTGGGAATCGAACCCGGGGTGTCTGTGTTGTAAATTGGTACACAGATACACTCCTAACTAGTAAAATTAATTTAATACTTAACTACGTTTTTCTCGTATAAATTAATTTAATATTAAAATATTAAATTAAAAAAAAAAAAACAAAAAGAAGTAAATAACAATAGTCAATGGTGGGAATCGAACCCGGGGTGTCTGTGTGGTAAGTTGGTACACAGGTACACTCCTAACTAGTAAAATTAATTTAATACTTAACTACGTTTTTCTCGTATAAATTAATTTAATTATTAAAATATTAAAAATAAAAAAAAAACATAAATAAATAAGTAACAATAGACAATGGGAATAGGGAATCGAACCCGGGGTGTGTAAGTTGGTACATAGGTACACTACCAACTAGGCCATTCTGCTTTTGTTCATTCTTGTGAAAAAACTAGTACATATAAGTTACACGTACAATTTCAAAGGCTTATTTCTTCAAAACTACTGGCCATTCTGAAATAAAACTTTAGGGTTTGCATATGTAATGTTTGCATATAAAATATGATTAAAGGTTACCAGTGTATTTACACTTTTAATGAACAAACAGAGTTGTTTAATACTGAAAATATTGTGTGGAAGGCATCAATTACTTTCAGTGCATTTATAGCTTTGCTCTTTTCCTAATTATTATTATTAAGTTTTAAAGTGGTTGAATTTTACGTAAGGGGTATTTATACATTATTTCTAATTTACCATTTATTTTAAGTTTTTTAAATTCTATTCATCGAGACCTATCTAATGAGTCCAAACACGATAATTCTGCTGTAAGTTTTCGAAGAGTATGTTCATCATCTGATAATACTGGTGCCAGCATGAAGTCAAGGTTAACAGATAACTAATTACTTTTATTTCGTCAAAATCTTTAGATTACGTATCATAAATTCATAATATCGCTACCTATTCAAATCAAAACAAGTATTAGGTACTTCATGTACTAGTATATAAATTCATCAACACACAAGTAAATGATTTTTAAATATATTCAGAGCCAAAAAATCTTTGTGCATTTAAAAAAAATGCCGATACGGATTCACTATTGCAGGAAATTATTGAAAAAATATATATCGAGTATAAGTATTACTACTATCGACGAATACATTTGGCAACAACGCATGGTCGCGGCCGGAACGGCAACATCGCATATTAGAATACAAAGATAGTGGTAGATCGCGGAACGGCAACATGTTGCCGTTCCGCCACGCTACCGTTATAGTGGTAGAAAGAGAGAGACAGTGGAATCAGCAATATCTACGGATCGTGGCTGGATCAACTAAGTGTGTAAGTGTATATACATATATATACATTTGTCTTTAATTCAAAGGAAATATAAATAATGAACGCATCACATTTAAAACAGTAATAAGTACGTACGTAATATTATCACATGCTAACGTGCTGTATTATGGCAAAAATAAACATCGGCTGATTTGAAAAGATTTATTATAGTAATAATAGTAATCTCAGGACAATTCACACAGCTTCATCTAGACCCAAGTTAAGCTAGCTGAAGATTATGTTATGGGTACTAGACAACTGATATAAATACAAAGATTTTTTTTCGTAAATACATATATATTATCTATACATAGAAAACACCCAGACCGTTACAAACAATCATACTCATGAATACAAATGTTTGCAGCGTGCGAGGAATCGAACCCTCGACCACCAAGCAGGAATCAAAGCGGTGTGCTAGATAAATCGCTAGACTACCGACAACTAGCTGTACACGCGACTTCGTCCGCGTGGAATTTAACTTCTTATATTTTAGAAAAATAAAGTGAAATTCCACACGGACGAAATCCCGTGTACAGCTAGTCATCAATAAAAAAAACACGTAGGTATCTCTAATATATTATACACTAGCTGTACCCGCGACTTCGTCCACGTGGTTTTTAACTTTATTTTTCTAAAATAAAAGTAGCCTTGTTACATCAGCTACCTGCCAAAAAAAGTCCCGTCAAAATCGGTCCAGCCATTTCAGAGATTAGCCGGAACAAACAGACAGATAGACAGACAAAAATTGTAAAAAATGTTATTTTGGTGTATGTACCGTATTTATATTCATATGCAAGTAGTAAAAAACGGTTATTTCAATATTACAAACAACAGGCTTCAACATTCTCAAGTACCACAAAAAAGATGTTTTTTCTATCAAATAAACCGTTTTTATTAAAAACAAGCTGTTCCCGCGACTTCGTCCGCGTGGAATTTAACTTTATTTTTCTAAAATAAAAGTAGCCTAAGTTACTCCTTATAAATCAGCTACCTGCCAAAAAAAGTACCGTCAAAATCGGTCCAGCCATTTCAGAGATTAGCCGGAACAAACAGACCGACAGACAGACAGACAAAAATTATAAAAATTGTTATTTTGGTATATGTACCTTATATATATTCATATGCATGTAGTAAAAAACGGTTATTTCAATATTACAAACAGACACTCCAATTTTATTTATATGTATAGATTATTATTTATTTATTTATTTATTTATTCATCCAAAATAATACAAATTGTGTAGGATAACGTAATAGTAACATTACAGTAAAATTTTATCAACAACATAATAGCAACTTAAACATTAAATCTCGGTATATCTATAGACTAGTTGGCCCCAGCGACTTTGTCCTCGTGAAATTTTATTTTATTTTTCTAAAATAATAGTAGCGTAAGTTACTCCTTATTACATCAGCTACTTGGCAAAAAAAGTCCCGTCAAAATCGGTCCAGCTATTTCAGAGATTAGCCGGAACAAACAGACAGACAGACAAAACTTGTAAAATATGTTATTTTGGTGTATGTACCGTATTTATATTCATATGCAAGTAGTAAAAAACGGTTATTTCAATATTACAAACAGACACTCCAATTTTATTTACATGTATAGATGTATAGATTAAAAAAAGGTAACAGTCACAAGGCTAGTCGTATGCCTAATATATATAATAATGTAATAAATTCATTTAAACAGAAATTGCGGGAACATTATTTAAATTTGTATCTTTTTTACTGTCCTTCTCTTTTTTTAAGTTCTTTATGTTATATCCCTATAGTTCTCTCTATATTTTCTGTTTTTCTTACTTTCAATTTGAGACTGTACTTATAATTTGATTATCGGATCATTATGTATTTATTTATATATAATATTTATACATTTATGGGTTATATTTACATATATATTTATGTATGTATATTGTTATTTTTTTATAAAAAAATATATTTTGCTTTGTATTTATATATCTTTTTTTGACATTTCTTATTTATATTAGTGCACCGCCAATAATATTTCTCTGCACCACTCATAGTTGCCTGGTAAATAACGCGGCAAGATATTAAGTCCGCCACATGTACAAATTTTTTTGTGCATTAAAGTTATATAAATAAAAAAAATACAGTACTGTTTAATGAAAATGCGTATTGTCTAGTGCTTTGAGATGTATCAAAATAAGGTCAACAAAAAAGTCCGTGATGGTATATGTCTATCTCTTAAGGATAACCAACAATAACCAATTTTTATCTTTTACATTTTACGGAATTTTTTTTATCGTATGTTTCCCTTAAAATCATGTAAACTATGTTATTAGGTCATAATCTAAAGATATAATAATATGTTATAGTGAAATATCTACTATAAAATACCAAAAAGTAGCAATGAAATTCGTTACGCGCGAATCAGCTGTTATAAGGTCAAAGGTCGGTGCACCCCGCGTATTTGATAAATAGTGCTTCTCTGGATGTCTTTAAGAGAAAATGGCAGTATGTACGTGTACTAGTGTTAAGTTTTTCAAATGTACAATAAAGAATAAATATTTTTAAGTACAGTACTTACGTACATTAATATAATACCTACTTTTTACTTGTATCTATTGTTATCAAAATTAAATTATAAGTTCTTAACTTGACCACGACTATGTGACCCTCTCTTGGCGCCAAAACGAGTGAAGAAATGAACACCATACGACGACGACGCAGTACCTATAGAGTGGAGCAACTGCTTATTCAGTTTTATTCAACAATTTAGTTCATAATTGATAGACCGTTACGGTATCAGAGCCAAAAAGTCTTCTTTCTTTATTTATGTACTGTTAGATGCGACAGCGACTTTGTTTTATACTACACTATGTAATGATTGATATACCTAAAATATCTGTGGTTTGGACAAAAATTCAAAAGGTACATTATTTTGAAAAAGTATTTTGAAAATACCTATTTTGCATTTAGTATTTGAAATACAAAACACAAAACTATTTTTGTTTTTAGAGTGACATTTCTATGAATTCACTGTCGATAGCGAGCGGTGCGATGGAAAAAGATAACCGTTTATAAAAATATAATAAATAGCCCTGGACAATTAACACAGACGGATACTGAACTGATATAAATAGATATTTTTATTTTGTAAATACATATAAAACACCCAGACCGATGAAAACAATCGATGACCGATGAGTACAATTGTTTGCACCGTGCGAGAAATCGAACCCGCGACCATCGGATGTAAAGCGGTGTGACCACCGAGGCAGTCGAAATATATGAATATTCTTATGAATTTAATTTATTTTAATTTGTTTGTGTGCGCGGGGTGCGGTGTACGGTGCTCCCCCCTGCCTCCACCGTTGCTGGAGCTTGCATGTATGGAGCATTGCGAATATAAAATATCTAGATTAGTAAATTAATAAATTCATAATTGATAGACCGTTACGGTATCTATATATATTCGGATTAAAATAAGTATCGCAGTAAGGACCAGTATATAAAGTGATCAACACAATTAATTGATTTTTGAAATATATATACAGAGCCAAAAAGTCTTTGTGTATTCAAAAAATATCTAATTTGTTTGTGTGCGCGGGGTGCGGTGTACGGTGCTCCCCCCTGCAACGGTGGAGTTACTATGTATGGAGCATTGCGAATATAAAATATCTAGATTAGTAAATTAATAAATTCATAATTGATAGACCGTTACGGTATCTACATATATATATTCGGATGAAATAAGTATCGCAGTAAGGACGAGTATATAAAGTGATCAACATAATTAATTGATTTTTGAAATATATTCAGAGCCAAAAAGTCTTTGTGTATACCAAAAATTTAGCCGTTCGGAGCCAGTCATGCACGAATTATTAGTAAAAAATGTGTCGAGTATATCGTACTATCGACGAATATATACGGCCACATCGCAAAATAGAATGCGACGTTGCCATACCGCCTGAGATATACGCAATAGGAGTCAAGTTATTCAGTGCAAAAGGTGGAATCGGCAAGTGTTTAGGTTGTGGCGTGATCAACAAAGTGCCCAAAGAGGTGTTTATATATATATATATTTATAGACTTTATTAATTTACTAATCTAGATATTTTATATTCGCAATGCTCCATACATGCAAGCTCCAGCAACGGTGGAGGCAGGGTCCCCCCTGCACCGTACACCGCACCCCGCGCACACAAACAAATTAGATATTTTTTGAATACACAAAGACTTTTTGTCTCTGTATATATTTCAAAAATCAATTAATTGTGTTGATCACTTTATATACTCGTCCTTACTGCGATACTTATTTTCATCCGAATATATATAGATACCGTAACGGTCTATCAATTATGAATTTATTAATTTACTAATCTAGATATTTTATATTCGCAATGCTCCATACATGCAAGCTCCAGCAACGGTGGAGGCAGGGGGGACCGTACACCGCACCCCACGCACACAAACAAATTAGAATAAATTAAATTTATAAGATTATTCATATATTTCGACTGCTTCGGTGGTCACACCGCTTTACATCCGATGGTCGCGGGTTCGATTTCTCGCACGGTGCAAACATTTGTACTCATCGGTCATCGATTGTTTTCATCGGTCTGGGTGTTTTATATGTATATTATATATGTATTTACAAAATAAAAATATCTATTTATATCAGTTCAGTATCAGTCTGTGTTAATTGTCCAGGGCTATTTATTATATTTTTATAAACGGTTATCTTTTTCCATCGCACCGCTCTCTATCGACAGTGAATTCATAGAAATGTCACTCTAAAAACAAAAATAGTTTTGTGTTTTGTATTTCAAATACTAAATGCAAAGAAGGTATTTTCAAAATACTTTTTCAAAATAAAGTACCTTTTGAATTTTTGTCCAAACCTCAGATATTTTATTTACTTTAGGTATGTCAATCATTACATAGTGTAGTATAAAACAAAGTCGCTGTCGCATCTAACAGTACATAAACAAAGAAAGAAGACTTTTTGGCTCTGATACCGTAACGGCCTATCAATTATGAATTTATTATACCTAATCTAGATATTTTATATTCGCAATGCTACATACATTGTAATATCCGCCTCCATTCATTGTAACGGTGGAGGGACTAAATAGTTGAATAAAACTGAATAAGCAGTTGCTCCACTCTATAGGTACTGCGTCGTCGTCGTATGCTGTTCATTTTTTCACTCGTTTTGGCGCCAAGAGAGGGTCACATAGTCGTGGTCAAGTTAAGAACTTATAATTTAATTTTGATAACAATAGATACAAGTAAAAAGTAGGTATTATATTAATGTACGTAAGTACTGTACTTAAAAATATTTATTCTTTATTGTACATTTGAAAAACTTAACACTTAAGGACTAGTACATATACACGTACATACTGCCATTTTCTCTTAAAGACATCCAGAGAAGCACTATTTATCAAATACGCGGGGTGCACCGACCTTTGACCTTATAACAGCTGATTCGCGCGTAACGAATTACATTGCTACTTTTTGGTATTTTATAGTGGGTATATCTTTATAAAATATTATTATTTCTTTAGATTATGGCATAATAACATTGTTTACATGATTTTAAGGGAAACATACGATAAAAAAATTCCCGTAAAATGTAAAAGATAAAAAATGGTTATTTTTGGTTATCCTTAAGAGATAGACATATACCATCACGGACTTTTTTGTTGACCTTATTTTGATACATCTCAAAGCACTAGACAATACGCATTTTCATTAAACAGTATTGTATTTTTTTATTTCTTTAACTTTAATGCACAAAAAAATTTGTACATGTGGCGGACTTAATATTTTGCCGCGTTATTTACCAGGCAACCATGAGTGGTGCAGCGAAAGATTATTAGCGGTGCACTAATATAAATAAGAAATGTCAAAAAAAGATTTATAAAGATAATAAAGATAAGCAAAATATACATTTCTATAAAAAAATAACAATATACATACATAAATATATATGTAAATATAACCCATAAATGTATAAATATTATATATAAGTAAATACATAATGATCCGATAATCAAATTATAAGTACAGTCTCAAATTGAAAGTAAGAAAATCAGAAAATATAGAGAGAACTATATGGATATAACAGAAAGATGTGAAAAAAGGAGAAGGACAGTAAAAAAGTTACAAATTTAAATAATGTTGCGGCAATTTCTGTTTAAATGAATTTATTACATTATTATATATATTAGGCATACGACTAGCCTTATGACTGTTACTTTTTTTAATCTATAGATATAAATAAAATTGAAGTGTCTGTTTGTAATATTGAAATAACGTACTACATGCATATTTGTACATACACCAAAATAACATATTTTACAAGTTTTGTCTGTCTGTCTGTCTGTTTGTTCCGGCTAATCTCTGAAATAGCTGGACCGATTTTGACGGGACTTTTTTGGCAAGTAGCTGATGTAATAAGGAGTAACTTACGCTACTGTTATTTTAGAAAAATAAAATAAAATTTCACGCGGACGAAGTCGCTGGGGCCAGCTAGTCTATAGATATACCGAGATTTAATGTTTAAGTTACTATTATGTTGTTGACAAAATTTTACTGTAATGTTACTATTACGTTATCCTACACAATTTGTATTATTTTGGATGAATAAATAAATAATAATCTATACATCTATACATATAAATAAAATTGGAGTGTCTGTTTGTAATATTGAAATAACCGTTTTTTACTACATGCATATGAATATATATAAGGTACATATACCAAATTAACAATTTTTATAATTTTTGTCTGTCTGTCTGTCGGTCTGTTTGTTCCGACTAATCTCTGAAATGGCTGGACCGATTTTGACGGTACTTTTTTTGGCAGGTAGCTGATTTATAAGGAGTAACTTAGGCTACATTTATTTTAGAAAAATAAAGTTAAATTCCACGCGGACGAAGTCGCGGGAACAGCTTGTTTTTAATAAAAACGGTTTATTCGATAGAAAAAACATCTTTTTTGTGGTACTTGAGGATGTTGAAGCCTGTTGTTTGAAATATTGAAATAATAGTTTTTGACTACGAGCATATGAATATAAATACGGTACATATACTAAAATTAATTGTTTTACAATTTTTATCTGTCTGTCTGTCTGTTTGTTCCGGCTAATCTCTGAAATGGCTGGACCGATTTTAATGTAATAAGGAGTAACTTAGGCTACTTTTATTTTAGAAAAATAAAGTTAAAAACCACGCGGACGAAGTCGCGGGAATAGCTAGTGTATAATATATTAGAGATACCTACGTGTTTTTTTTTTATTGATGACTAGCTGTACACGGGATTTCGTCCGTGTGGAATTTAACTTTATTTTTCTAAAATATAAGAAGTTACATTCCACGCGAACGAAGTCGCGTGTACAGCTAGTTGTCGGTAGTCTAGCGATTTAGCTAGCACACCGCTTTGATTCCTGCTTGGTGGTCGAGGGTTCGATTCCTCGCACGCTGCAAACATTTGTATTCATGAGTATGATTGTTTATAACGGTCTGGGTGTTTTCTATGTAGAGATAATATATATGTATTTACGAAAAAAATCTTTGTATTTATATCAGTTGTCTGGTACCCATAACATAATCTTCAGCTAGCTTAACTTGGGTCTAGATGAAGCTGTGTGAATTGTCCTGAGATTACTATTATTACTATAATAAATCTTTTCAAATCAGCCGATGTTTATTTTTGCCATAATACGTGCTGTTACCATGTGATAATATTACGTACTTACTGTTTGATAATGTGATAATATTACGTACTTATTACTGTTTTAAATGTGATGCGTTCATTATTTATATTTCCTTTGAATTAAAGACAAGTGTATATATATATGTTACGCGCACTTAGTTGCACACTTATGTTGATCCATCCACGACCCGTAGATACATTTGCTGATTCCACTGTCTCTCTCTTTCTACCACTATAACGGTATCGTGGCGGAACGGCAACATGTTGCCGTTCCGCGTTCCCGCGTGTTCCCTAGATAAAGTATTCGTCGATAGTACCTGTACTCGATATATATTTTTTCAACAATTTACTGCAATAGTGACTCCGTATCAGCAAAATTTTTTAAATGCACAAAAACTTTTTGGCTCTGAATATATTTAAAAAATCATTTACTTGTGTGTTGATGAATTTATATACTAGTACATGAAGTACCTAAAATACTTGTTTTGATCCGAATAGGTAGCGATATTATGAATTTATTATACGTAATCTAAAGATTTTGACGAAATAAAAGTAATTAGTTATCTGTGAACCTTGACTTCATGCTGGCACCAGTATTATCAGATGATGAACATACTCTTCGAAAACTTACAGCAGAAATATCGTGTTTGGACTCATTAGATTGGTCTCGATGAATAGAGTTTAAAAAACTTAAAATAAATGGTAAATTAGAAATAACGTATAAAAACACTCCACGCAAAATTCAACCACTTTAAAACTTAATAATAATAATTAGGAAAATAACAAAGATATAATTGCACTGAAAGTAATTGATGGCTTCCACACAATATTTTAAGTACTAAACAACTCTGTTTGTTCAGTAAAAGTGTAAATATACTGGTAACCTTTAATCATATTTTATATGCAAACATTAAATATGCGAACCCTAAAGTTTTATTTCAGAATGGCCAGTAGTTTTCAAGAAATGTCTTTGAAATTGTACGTGTAACTTATATATATATACTAGTTTTTTCACCACAGCACACAACACCAAAATGGCCTAGTTAGTAGTGTACCTGTTTACCAATTTACCACATAGATACTCCGAGTTCGAATTCTACACTTTTTTTTCATTATTTTTTTTTTGTTTTTTTTTATTTTAATATTTTAATAATTAATTTAATTTATACGATTATTAATTTATAATAAAAATGTAGTTAAGTAATAAATTAATTTTACTAGTTAGGAGTGTACCTGTGTACCAACTTACCACACAGACACCCCGGGTTCGATTCACACCATTGACTATAGTGATTTCGGGCTTGTAGTAATTTTTACTGTTAATATTTTAATAATTAAATTAATTTATACGAGAAAAACGTAGTTAAGCATTAAATTAATTTTACTAGTTAGGAGTGTACCTGTGTACCAACTTACCACAAAGACACCCCGGGTTCGATTCCCACCATTGACTTTTTTTTGTTTTTTTTTTAAAGTAATATTTAAAAATAACTATTTTAATAATTAAATGAATTTAATCGATAAAAACGTTATTAAGTATTAAATAAATTTTAAGTGACATTAACTATCATAGTATGCACAAAAAATATTTTGTAATAATAAAGAAAATACATTTGAAATGTTGTTGTGTTAATTATTTATAAGATCCTACTATAATTGTTAGCTGCTTTACAATTTAGAAAGTATAATAGTTAATGTAAATTAAAATTAATTTAATACTTGACAACTTTTTGTTCGATTAAATTCATTTAATTATTAAAATAGTTAATTTAAAATATAAAATAAAGACAAAACAAAAAAAAATAATAAAAAAAATTCTATGGCGGGAATCGAACCTTGAGCGTCCGTTTGGTAAGTTGATTTGAAATTCAAAGGCTTATTTCTTCGAAATTACTGGCCATTTTGAAATAATACTTAGGGTTCGCATATCCTTATCGGATACTACTACTACACGGAGTTTCGTCAAAATAAAATATCTAGGTTAGGTATAATAAATTCATAATTAATAGACCGTTACGGTATCTGTATATATTCGGATCAAAACAAGTACTATGAAATAAGAACGAGTATATAAATTGATTAACACAAGTAATTGATTTTTGAAATATATTCAGAGCCAAAAAGTCTTCTTTCTTTATTTAGGTACTTGTTAGATGCGACAGCGACTTTGTTTTATACTATTCTATGTAATGATTGATATACCTAAAATAAATAAAATATCTGAGGTTTGGACAAAAACTCAAAAGGTAATTTTTTTTGTAAAAGTATTTTGAAAATACTTATTTTGCTTTTAGTGTTATAGTACTTTAAGTGTTATATTTTAAGTAACAATGTTTAATTATAATTAATACTACTGCACCAACACTCCGATCGTGCAAAAAATTTTGCTGTTTCATTATTTTTTAGTTCAATTAGTGGTCTACCTAAGTCCTGGGTAAGGGGGGGAGAGTCATGACCCCCCATGACTCCCAAGACATCCATGACGCTCCCCCCTGGATCCGCCGTTGCGTCTTCTCTTCATTCGCTCAGTAACGTTGTTACAAAAGAAAAGATTCCCGTCCAAAAAATAACAAGTATTGAGGTTTGATCTGGAGCCACGTTACTCCAGACTGATTTCTATAAATATTTAGATTGGATAGACTATTATTCTTGAAATACTAGCTAGACATTATTAAGTTACTGTAGCCATAATGTAGTAGCCCAAACGTACCAATGAGGAAGCCCTTGGCAAATGCTGCACCCTGATTGGCCCGTTTGAATTGGATCAAGAACTGCTCGTATGCCAAAAAGGTGGATTTGTATAAAATCGTGTATAAATCACTTAATTATTATTATTACTCGTCGTGACAGTTGTGGCTCAAAACGGATCAACATTTATATATGGTCAGCTGGCATTAGATCAACAAAAGGCCTCCGGATCAACAAGTGAAAATGGATCAACAAAAAACTACCTATACGGCACGTCTGAGCCACAAAGTGCCCAAGGGGATATTTATATATATATATATATATTGTTCCGGCACTCCTTCAACACTCTTGAACGCAATCTATTTTAACTGCAAAAAGTTGCTATTTAAATGTTCACAGGCGTATTGGATTTGTTTTCGATGTACCTGCGTTATTTTGTATTCTCTCATTTTTTCTTCGTCTACAAAAATCATTCGGTCTCCTCAAAATTGTTAAAAATAATTATTAAAATTCAATATTAAAAGTAAATTTGGGTTTCATTTGAAACTCCGATGTGTTAGCGAAGACATATTATGGTGGCCCATGAGGGGAACAAAATTTTACCAAGATATTCGTAAATCAAAATCTCCTATACAACTACGCAACGTGGCGGACGTGTTCTACTACGTCGTATATCATCACAAAATCATCACCAGGATTGAATTGAAGTCAAGATTATCTGGGAATCGTCTTCATGTAATGAACAGTGAAGCAACAAAAGCATCACAGCATACACAGCGGTCCTGACTAAAAGATAAGTGCCTTCCTTCATTCCTTTACAATTATCCAAATTACTTTCATACAAAATCGCTTCTAAAACATATTTAATCTATCTTATTTTTATAAAATATATATTAATTATAAGTTAGTTATGTTATTTATAAGTAATAAAATACTTTTATGCAATTTGCTTAACACATAAATGAGTAATTAGTTGATATATTTTCTTATTTCTCATTTTATATTGTTTCTGTCCACTTATATTAAAACTGTCTCTCTTTTGGGTATACAGAGACTATTATATAAAGAATAAAAATTGTGTAACCTACAATTCATTCTTGCTATTTGGTGAATTTATTGTGCAAACTAATTGTTGAACTAAAAATACAGTTATAGAACTTGTAATATTGTTATATGTCTACTTATAAATATCGTAAAACTAGTAACATTATTATATTTAAACTCAATAAATATTAAAATAGTTGATTTCCAATATTAAGCAAATTAGACGGGTAGGTATCCGTATTAAAATTTAGGTCAGTTATTACAATGTTCTAACGTAATTTTGCCGAATAATTCCAGTGACATCTATCGCTGCGCGCGGGGTTGAGCTGTGCATTGAGTGACAGCGCGACGTTAAGCACCTGCGTGAGCATCGCCGGTTTCGCTGAGTAGTGGTAGCCAAAGCAAGGAGCGTGAGAATTTTATTTGTTTTCTTTCTTACTTGATTACAATAATTATAAATAGTCACAAATTATACTTAAACCTAATTCAATATAATAACAACTAATACTTGTTTTGCAAAATGACCGATAAAGAGACAAATGCGTTGCCATTATCACAATCTTCAAATTCAAATTCAATTCAAATTCAAATTCAAAATATCTTTATTCATGTAGGTCTATTACAGACTCTTATGATATGTCAAATCTACCGTCAGTTCGGAATGATTTCGAGATGAGAAGAACTGACAAGAAACTCAGCTCGTATTTTTTTTTTAATGTTGTACATATTTACAATAATACTCATTTAAATTCAAATTTGGGAGAATAGAGTGACCACCAGCATATGCTATATAAAAAAATAAAAAAATCTAATCAGTGTTCGCAACCTGAACAGACCAGTCCCCACAAGCAGCACCCGTACACGAGTATGACGGATGAGCCAGCCATCATTGCACTCAACCATATTAGAGGGAGCACATCGACCCGGCCCACCACGCCGCCACAAGTTTGAACTTTATAGCGAGCATGACTGTTTCAAGTTACTCCACTACGTCATTTATATTATTTACAGCATAAACTGTACCAATCACAGTTTTCACCCATTACAATATTTAATTTACATTATTTAAATTACAATATGTCATTACTAAATTTAGGATAAGTTTCTTTAGTGTTTATTATATTATCAATGTCAATGGGAAAATTATATGCCTCATAACAAAAGTTAAAATTGTAATTAAGTCCACGCATTGTAGTCATTCAAGTAGTCGTTTATTTTGTAATAAGCTTTAGCGCAAAGTGTATTTTTTACATGTATCTTAAATTTCCCTTCATTTAAATTCAAAACATTATCGGGCAATTTATTATAAAAACGTATACAATGTCCCATGAAAGATGTACTTACTTTTTTGAGACGAAAACTAGGCATATTTAATTTATTTTTATTCCTTGTATTAAAACCGTGTAAGTGACTATTCTTTGTAAATAAATTTAAGTTTTTACGAACGTACATTATATTTTCATATATATATTGAGAGGGAACAGTAAGGATACCTGTTTCTTTAAAGCGTTCTCTAAGAGATTCGCGACACGGTAAATTATATATTGAACGAACTGCTCTTTTTTTGTAATATAAAAATTGATTCTACATCAGCCGCCCTGCCCCACAATATAATACCATACGACATTATACTATGGAAGTAACTAAAATACACTAGCTTCGCTGTTGCAGTATCAGTTAACTGTCTAATTTTTCTGATAGCAAAAGCAGCCGTCTTTTGGCCAGTGTAATATATGTGGCCCCCACTGCAATTTATTATCTATTACAATACCAAGAAAAGAAGTCTCATCAGCAAAAGTCCAAAACATGATCATTCAGACTAACATTTGTCATTACTTGTTTTACATTTGGTAATGAGAATTTAACACATTTTGTTTTCATTGAATTAAGCGCTAGATTATTTGATGTAAACCAGTTAAAAATATCTTCAAGAGTATTATTTATATTACTAAAATCCTTATTATTTCTTTTCACTTTGAAAATAAGTGATGTGTCATCAGTAAACAATAAAATGTCAAGTATGTTTTGAAACTGGTATGGTAAGTCATTTATGTAAACAAGAAAAAGAAATGGCCCGAGGACAGAACCCTGGGGTACACCCATTTTTATATATGACCCCTTATATTTGCTTCCTTTAATGTGTACTACTTGAATTCTATCGCACAGA